>NW_010230480.1:349-9686 GCF_000690775.1 Eurypyga helias
GGTGGAGTTGTACCCGTCCCTTGGGCTGAGCCTAAGGCCAGCCGCTCCTGGAGGGACACAGAGCCAGTCAGGCCTAAGAGATGCTTTAACCTCCCTCGTGCTGATGCCGTGTGCTTTCTCCCGTGCTTGCAGGAGGCCTGACGCATGAGCTGAGCTCTCACTATGAATGCCATCGTTGCCCTCTGCCACTTCTGTGAGCTTCACGGTCCTCGCACCCTCTTTTGTACTGAGGTTCTACATTCACCGCTTCCCCAAGGCGCGAGCAGCGGGGACATCTCTGGGCAGAATGAGCAGGCAGAAGAGGAAGAAGGTGGCATTCAGATGAGCAGTCGGATCCGCTCACACAGCCCAGCAGAAGGTGCCAGCGCTGACTCCAGCAGCCCAGGGCCGAAGAAGTCAGACATGTGTGAGGCAAGTGTGACTGTCAGTGTGCGGATGTCGGTGGCTCTTGGATTCTGTAATGCAGATTGTGTTGTTTAGGAAAGGAAAATAAAAATGGGAGCTGCATTCGTTTTGTATGTGACCACCAGGACCAGAAGATCTCCAGCTCCTCATAAATCGTAATTATCCATGACAGGAGGATGAAGGAACTGCTGTTGAGCATAGAGACCTTGACAACATGGCTCTTTTAAGTCCTGTGATCTGTGATTCTTTTGTGGCGTGAGAAATGCTTCCCTTGTGCTTGGAGAGCATTGACTTTACTAGGTTAGGTCTGGTCAGTTATGAGTAGTAATTTTAAAAACGGTATTGATTAGGAAACAGGGAAAAAAAATTGCAAAAGCAATTGAAACAATAGAGAATATGTATGTTCTTAGTCATTCTGACGCTTGTCTGCTATTAGTATTTGTTCTGAGGTATCTGTTACTTACTGTCCTTTAGGTTTTGCCCAGTTTTGTTAGGCCAGTTGGTTTCACAGCTGCTGTTAACTGAATTTTACCGCTTGTAGAACTAGCACCAAGTTCACAGTCAAATTAATTAGTGGAAAATGATCATAAGAGCAGAGCAAATTCATCACACAGAGTTCCATTTGAAGACCTGTGTTCAAATCCTGACCCTGATCCAGATTTCCTGTCTTCTAAGTATTTGTTTTGAAGGGAGTGTGCAGAGGCCTTTGGAAACCTTAGATAACTGCATGCTCATTTATGGATGGATCTGCTTTTCTGTCTTCAGGGTTGCCGCTCTCTTGCAGGAGGACATCCTGGATATGTCAGCCACGACAAAGAAACTTCGATCAAATACGTCAGTCACCAACACCCCAACCACCCCCAGCTCTTCAGCATCGTGCGCCAGGCCTGCGTTCGCAGTCTGAGCTGTGAGGTAACTGCCGTGGAGTACGGGGAGAAAACCTGCTTATGGCCTTGTGGCATCCTTTCCTATCCAAGGTAGTGCTTTGCTGATCCTGGCTGCTCCGTGCAGGCTGAAACGAGGGAGTGGAGGTGGAAAGACAGACGCACAAGTCTCTTAGTTCTGGGATTGATGGGAATTTTTAAGGTTGATCTTTGATAAGCTTGAAGGTTCCTTCCTCTCACCTTGTGAGACCAAAAATTTCCCTTTCTTGTTTTCATTCCGATGTGTTTATTGATTTTCTTTGTAAGATAAACTGGTTTTGTAAGAAGGTTGGAATCTGTTGTTTAGTGCCAAGAAATATTCGATCTTTGTAGACCATTAATATTCAGTGTCTTACAGAAGCGGAAGGAGAACCTCACAGATTAATGAGCATTTGTATGTCAGGATCAGCAAAATCCCTTGTGGATTCTCAACTGTATCATGGTTGAATAGAGCTGAATTCTTAAAATACAGTTAAATTGGAGGTTTTGTAGTGTTTGTAGGATACCACTGGGGATCTGTTTGACCACAAGTTTGGATAGTAGCCTAAAAAAGGGTTTGTTTTATTCACCAAGCATGTGTTAAAGATCAGGAAGCTTTGTTCAGTTTACTGCTGTTTCAGCTGTGTGATGTGCTTAAGAACTTTGGTGTATGTGTCCCTCCCCTTCAGGTCTGCCCAGGACGTGAAGGCCCTATTTTTTTTGGAGATGAACAGCATGGTTTTGTGTTCAGCCACACCTTCTTTATCAAAGACAGCCTGGCTCGAGGTTTCCAGCGCTGGTACAGCATCATCACTATCATGATGGACCGGATTTACCTCATCAACTCCTGGCCTTTCTTGTTGGGAAAAATTAGAGGCATCATTGATGAGCTTCAGGGCAAAGCACTTAAGGTAGGTCAGTGCAGAGAGTCCGTTGGACTCAGCGTTAGTAAAACATTATGGTCATTCATTTACATGAAGCTCATTCAGCTCATTGCAGCCAGGGTGGTCGTTTGAGGTTGGCACAAGGGACAAGAGGATGGTGTGTATCTGGGGGTGTAGGAGGGAAGGAACAGGGTGCCTCTCTCATTTTAAGCCAGTCACAACACTTTTTGCAGACCCAGCTGCTAAACCATAGCTCTGGTAGAGATGTAAGTAGCTAGAATTATGAAGGACAGTGCTTTTTGAGTGTGTTACTTGACGTTAGTCAAAGATGTCCCTTCCCTCTTTTCCCATAATTTACAGCTTATTTTGGATGACTATGTGTGATGCACCATGTTCACATCATATTTTTGTTTTTTGCTCAGCTCTGTGTAATCTTTTTCTCCTTCTCTTACACTGCCCTTCTTCTGTGGTGTAGGTGTTTGAAGCAGAGCAGTATGGGTGCCCTCAGCGTGCCCAGCGGATGAACACGGCCTTCACTCCCTTCCTGCACCAGCGGAACGGCAATGCAGCCCGCTCCTTGACGTCACTGACCAACGATGAAAACCTCTGGGCGTGTTTACATACTTCCTTTGCTTGGTAATGCCACTCACGTTTCTAGAGTCTGAAACTCCTTCAGGAAGAGAATATTGTCATATTCTGAAAGGGTGGGAATGTGATTTGAGTGTTGGGGTAGTTTTTTCTTGAGGTAGCAAGCTGGCCTTTGTGAATTCGTCTCTGAATTGAACAGAGCTAAGCACAGCAGCCTGCTGACGCCTTTAGCACACACAGTATTCTTGCTGCCTTGAAGTGAATGTTCTAATGTGGCTGCTGATGGAAACCGTGTCTGTCTAGATGGAAAGTATAAAGGGAAATATGGAAAACAGCAAGAAAAGATGCTCCTACCCCTAGTGTGTTGTGCCTGGGATTCACACTTGGAAGTACAGCGGTGGTTCACCTGGAAGTGCCCGTGTATTGTGATGGGCAGCGTGGGAGGTGCAGCTCTTTGGCACAGTAGTATGTCTGTGGGAGTCCAGCTGCTCCAGTTCCTGACTTTGCTTATCCAGCTTCCCTGGAAAGACGCCGCAGGGAGCGTTGCAATACTGGCATGTGACTTGGATGGGGGACAAATATGTTGCACAAAGTAATTGCAAAATGGCAAGCGTTTTGGTGCCTTGGAGTGGCAGCGGTTGTAAGATATGTTGATAGTTACCACACTGAGTAAAGCGTGGAGAGGTGTTGAAAGGAAACACAAATGAGGTAGTGGTTGGATTTTTCTGTTGAGCTCTTCGCACCGTTTCTCACAGGATTTTTGCATCTAGCAAGCAGGCTTAGTGAACGCTGCTTCTGGTTTTTCCAATGTCTCCAGGCTTTTGAAAGCTTGTGGCAGCCGACTTACAGAGAAGCTTCTGGAGGGAGCACCGACAGAAGACACCCTCGTTCAGATGGAAAAACTGGCAGGTGAGATAGAAGTTTCCAGAGCTGGAAGACCTGAGAATGCTTTGGAGGGTAACACACCAAGTACTTTCATCAGCATCGTAAGCGCAGCCATCTCTCATCATCTTCACCTTAGCGGAGGTCTCTGCAGCAGCTGATGTGCTCTCCCGTGTGTAGAAGAGGGAGAGCCTCTCTGACAGGCATGGCAAGTCAAGGCCTCGGCCTCGCAGGCTCTCTGCACGCGCATGTGGTGTTTGTTACTCATTTAAGTGTTGCATCATTATCATTATTGTTCTGTCTGGCTGGGTTGGCCCTCCCAATTAATCTCTATGGCCGGAAGAATTGGCAGGCACAACATATGGAATTCTTGCTGCTTTTTCTACAAAATTTCTAAAATTAAAAGATCATAATTTTGTTCTTCCATTGAATTATTTTATTAATCCATTTAGACTAGAATCTGTAAAACCTGCTTCAAAGCTTTGGCCATGACCTTTAAAGCAAGAACAGAGGACGTGCAGCTGGTCAAAAGAGGTGACTGTGTTCTGTAGGTGAAAATTCCTTCTTGACCCTTCAGTGTTTATGTCTGAACTGTGAAACGTCATCACACTTCAGGTGTGTCTGTGACACTGGTACTCTCAGTTAGTGAGTTCTGGACTCCCCACACAGAGCCAAAACCAGCTGGCTGCACTGTGTATAGGCACTGGGGAGGCAGTTACCATTCCTAGAGAGCAGGAGTTTTTATGACCACTCTGCCTTTTTTTTGCTAGACCTGAAAGAAGAGTCGGAAGGCTGGGATGGTTCCGAGGAAGAAGAGAAGCCTTCTTCCCAGCCAGATGTTGTAGAAGGCCAGGAGCTATCTAAGTGTTCCCCTGAAACCTCTCTGATGCCCGACTGCAACAGCTGGAACATAGCTCACAGAAGGTTGTCTGTCTTTCGCTCTCTCAGGCACATGAGACAGGTAAGAGAGGAGCACAGTTACTCTGACCTGAACTCACAAGCTAATAACCTCTTTCCTCCTGCTGCTGTGTTTTGAAAAGATAGATTTATTTCCTGCAGTCTGCGCTTCTTTCCCAGTTTTGTGTTCAACACCGTGCCTACACAGCTAGTAACACAGTGTTAACGGCATCCCTGAGGACTCTCCCTTCCGCTGAGATCATGTGGGCCTCTAGTGATCATCGCTCATGTGGGATGGGATCATATGATTTCTCTCAAATTCCTCGTTTTTCTCCCGAAGAGCAGCGATGGTAATTGAATAGAGAGGTTGTGCAGCGGCTTCAAAACCAAGTATTACTTGCTTAAAACAAAAATATTTCAGAGTGGGGAAAATATTTTCCAAATGGAACAGCTGGTTCTGTACAAATCTGGCTTTTCAGCAGAGCTTCCAGTGACCTGGCTGAGAGGGGAGGTTCAGTGCATTTGACCCACAATCTCTGTCACACCAGCTTGTTTTCCTGGACAAATAGCCTCCCATATTTTTGATTTTTATCTGCTTTTAACTCTTTAGCCTCCTTTTGTTCTACTTTCTCCTAATTCGGAATGCTTGAAGCTATTAAACTACACTGCATTGCACATGTGTGCCTTTGTGGGCTTGTCTAAGAATATTGTTTCATCTGAAAATAGACTTGTGCCTGAATCGGTGTTGTGACCATAACCTAGCTGAGAGAAATGCCTGAAAGTTGTTCCAATCTCGTGGAAGTTGTTCAGTCCCCTTCCAAATGGGCCTGTGTCCATCTTGCCAAAACTGGTAATTTGGCCAGCAAGTGGGCTGATCGCTGCACTCTGGCCAGAGCACTGAAGAATCTGGAGCAGCTGAGAAGTGAAGCTGTTGTTCTCTTAACGTGCTTGACGTTGGGCTGGATCGGAGGTTAGGCACGTTGGCAAAGCGGTACTTCGCGGCACTGTTTGTTCTTGGAACCGCGGATGGGGCTGGATGTAGTTTGCCTGACAGTCTGATGCCTTTCGCACCTAGCAAAGAAATACTTGTTATTGGTGCTGGGGTTTAGGGCTCTTACTCTGTGCCCAGGACCTGCTAAATCTTCATGTTCCCTTCTGCTGCTCGGTTCTAGCCGTTTTCTGGTGGAGCACTCGTGTTTTTGGCAGGGCAAGCGGTACGTTTCACTGATTTCCATAACCAATGCAGAATGGTTTGGGGTTTTTTTTTCAGGTTCTTGGGGCATCAGCATTCCGCATGCTGGCTTGGCATGTTCTGATGGGGAACCAGGTCATCTGGAAAGCTCGAGATATGGATCTTGTCCAGTCTGCTTTCGATGTGCTACAGGTAGAAACCGTTTCCTTTGTTTCCTGGCTCTGTATATTTACATGTATTTCCCTACGATTCCAGCTTTCATAGTGACCTGTCTCTGACATGTAATCTGGTGGAGAATGTGTCTAAATTACATGGGTTTGAAAAATATAACAACAAAAAAAAAACCCCAAACAACCTAAAAACACCTGCCAACCAAAAACCAAACCAACCTTTGGATCTCTCTGTTGTCCTCCGCAGCTGCACGGCCTTTCAAGCTGAACTTCTGATCCCCCAGATCAGGAGCATCTGCCTGAGCCCTGGGAGCCAGAGAGAGAACTGTACAGGACTTGTTCAGTTCTGGTGTTTCTCTTGATGTGTTTCCTTCCTTCTCCAGACTATGCTGCCCGTTGGTTGTGTGCGGATCATCTCCTACAGTGACCAGTATGAAGAGGCGTATCGGTGTAACTTCCTAGGGCTCAGCCCACACGTTGAGATCCCATCCCACATACTAGCATCGGGTAAGAACCTGTTGCAGAACTCTCTCCTTTCCCCATCATCTTCTGCTAAAGGACACGATGATTTTTTTATTAAGTATTGGCAGACAGTCTAACAATGCTGCACTAATTAAATCTGTACCACTTAATTTTGTGGGTTTTCCCCATATCCTCACCTGATCAGTACCGGAAAGGTGTGACGCCTGCTTTAAGCACTGACCATACCATGGCTGACAATCCTGGTTCCTACAGAGCAGGGTGTGTAGCTGTATTTTAGAATCTGGGCTTGTACGGTTCATGTTCTTTTGGGCTCTTGTCCCTCCAGAGTTTGCGGTCCTCGTGGAAGTTCGCACTGCTACCCGCTCCACTCTCTACCCAACTCTGTGTGATGATGAGCAGTCCCTCAACAAGTACGAGTTTGTTGTCACCAGCGGTAGCCCTGTTGCGGCAGATCGAGGTGGGTGATTTGATAGCAGAAAGAACCTGTATCGCTGAGGTTAAAAGAGCATCTTGATCTTTAGCAGTTTTTTATGCTCTTCATGCCCTTAAGGTGGTCTTGAGTGGAAGCCGGGTCAGTATACACCTGCTGTTTGAGGTGAGGCTTACCATGGTCTGATCATAAAGGGTTTGCTTTACCAGATCAGTGTTTTGCTTACTAATTTTCAGAAATGAGAAACAAATTGTGTAATGTGGGTACAGTAGCAATTGTAATAACCCACAATGAACAGTTTCTATCCCGAAATACTTGTGTGTTCATTTTGGGCGAGTTTAGCTTGTGAGGACCATGACATTACTCCTGGCCCACATTCCACTCGATAGACGGGTATGACTGACACAGAAATGCCCTGACCTTTTTTCTTTTTGCCTTCTCTGTTCAAGGATGTGAACACTTGCATCTAGATGTGATTTGAGCCAGGTCCATGAACAGTTTCTATCCCGAAATACTTGTGTGTTCATTTTGGGCGAGTTTAGCTTGTGAGGACCATGACATTACTCCTGGCCCACATTCCACTCGATAGACGGGTATGACTGACACAGAAATGCCCTGACCTTTTTTCTTTTTGCCTTCTCTGTTCAAGGATGTGAACACTTGCATCTAGATGTGATTTGAGCCAGGTCCTTCAGTCTCGTGTTCTGGGAAGTCTCAATTTAGATGAATTGGCCTCACTCACTGTCTCAAAAGATGGCTAATCCTTCCTGTGCTGTCCTCCAAAGATGCAGGCGCAGTGCAGAGCAGAGACTTCCTCCCTCCCCAGTGTTCTTCCTGTGCTCCAGCAGCTGTTCTAGGTGCCATGTGTAATTACAGCAGTCTGCTTGGCATCCAACCAGTGGCATGTCCAGAATCTTCTGGAAAGAAATAGTCACTGAAAGGTCTTTTCTCCATCACATCATCAAACTTCTTAGACCATGGACTGCTTGTGGCAAAAAGCCTCCTAGGGAATTCCAAAAAGTGGTCTGGGAAAGGAATGCCTTGGGTCAGTTGTGTTTGTTTTTATACTGGAGCCTGGAACTGCCCTTAACAAGAGGAATATTAAATCAAGAGGAAGTAGAGATTTGAAATTGGGTTTTTGCTTTCTCTGTGTATGTATGTATGTTGTACCAAGCGTGCAGAGTTGTCAGAACTTTGCGTTTTTAACGGGCTTTTGAGATGGGATTAGAAAGGCCAACATCCAAACGACTTAAGTTTAAAGGTAGCTCTGAAGAAAACAGAGAACGTGTGTGCACGTCCCAGGATCCCTCACAGAATTCTGTGGCGCTTCTTGGATCAGATATTTTTCTGGTGGGATGATCTTTAGCTCCTCTTCCATGGAAATGAAATCAAGGCAGGCCGTGGGGTGGGTATATTTTGCCACCTTGTAGAATAGGTAGGTTTCTTCGTGACTCGAGGAAGATTATTATCTGTGAACTGATCAAGCCAAACCCTGTGTGGAAACTGGCTGTGCTGTTATTAATAGCGTGGCTCTCTGTGTATAGAGGAGGCTGCGTTAATGCACCAGACCCAAGCACTGGTGAAAAACGGGTGCTTTTGAGCAGAATAAGAAGTGGAAAACGGGTATTGTCTGTAATGCCAGCACGTATCCAGGCCCAGGCCATAGAATACATGGCCTAGTCCTTGCTAGCAGTTACTAGCAGAGGTGTAAGCGGGTAAGCTGTAACTTCTGCATCCTCTTTCTCACCCTTCTCCCCCTCTCTCTGATCCTGTAGTTGGCCCTACAATCTTGAACAAGATCGAAGCTGCCCTGACCAACCAGAACCTTTCCGTGGACGTTGTGGATCAGTGCCTTGTTTGCCTGAAGGAGGAGTGGATGAAGTAAGTACCACTGCTTCGCCTTCAGAGAAGCAGCGCTGGCACTAATCCTGGAACCGGTACAGCAGAGCACAGGACAAACCTGTAGTTGGGTATCTTCTTTTTGAGTCTTGAAAGTAGTTGGCTTTGCTGTTGGGAGCCAAGAATATCGGAGTTCTACTCTAGTCCTAACTGCCTTTGTGGCTTTCAGCAGCTCTTCACCGTTGTGCTTCGGGTCACACATCTGTAGGTTACCTGCGTGACTGTGCTTGTCTGCTCGGTGGACGTTGGGAGGGTTAAGTATGCACATACTTGTATGCCTGTCGGAGCGCTGTATCCAGCGCAGATAACGTACCAAACAGGTGTCAGGGCTGCGCCTTCAGGCGCCACGTTTCAGAGGTGCAAGTGGTTGTAAAGGAAGGCCAGACGGCCGTGGGAAAGAATTCCTGGAGCATTAGGGTCTTGTGAATTTACCTAAAGGCCAGATGGGCACTAGATATGTCTCCCAGGGGGAGTTGTCACAACTAATTCTTCTACTTTTCGCTAGGATGAAAAAGCAGACTAGGGGTACACATATTACTACTGGAAATGAGTAATCCCTCTAACTATTCCCCCCTTTTCTTGTACTCTTCTTCCCCCCGCATTGC
>NW_010230480.1:9926-12857 GCF_000690775.1 Eurypyga helias
GGGGTGGGACTGGGTGGGCTTTGAGGTCCCTTCCAACCCAAACCATTCTGTGATTTTTCATTTAGAGCATGTGAATAGTTTCCATGGGATACTGTTGGAAGCTTTTCCTGACATTTAGCTGCAGTCAGTACCGAGAGGAGCTAAAATTCGCGCCCATTTCCTGTTGGATACACACGACTCCATTGTAATAGTGACAGGAGTTTCTTTTTTCTGCAGTAAAGTGAAGGTCCTCTTCAAATTCACCAAAGTGGACAGCAGACCCAAGGAGGATACCCAAAAACTGCTGAGCATTCTGGGAGCCGCGGAAGAGGACAACGTCAAGCTTCTCAAGTTCTGGATGACTGGCCTGAGCAAGACGTACAAGTCCCACCTGATGTCAACAGTTCGCAGCCCGACGTCCTCGGAGTCCCGGAACTAAAGGGTGCCCAAACCTCACTTGCTGCCTTCGGATAATCGCAGGACCTCTGCTGAGCCTGCAGCGTGTGCGTTAGGTGGATAGTGAAACTTTGTCACTGTTCTTCTGGTCCTCAAACTAACTTGAAGAGTGACTTGAGTCTTTTCTAATTGCTGTGAGACTGGACTAATAAGTGCTCATAAATAGTGCTGCTGTCTGTCCTGAAACTCAACTAACTCTAAATCCAGACCTCCACACTCAAGACTGAAATACAGCAACACTCAGAACCGGCGTGAATTCCTTAAAATCTCGTGCCACCCTCGTTAAGCGTTATGGTGTTGCAGTAGAACTCGGTTTTTAATTTCATCGGCAAGACTCAGATACCTGTGGCGACATCCAGAACTCTTGGGAGTGGGTATAGTTAATCTCCTCAAATCCCACATAAATCTCCTAAATGCCTGAGAGAACAAGAACCAAAAATAAGTGACACGTCGCAGGGTACGGACCACGTGTGAATCGTTTCAAACCACTTCACGCTCGGATTTGAGACTGTGTTCTGCTGTAGCATAAGTCAGGATTCCCAGTTGGAGTCCTGTCACTCCACTTTATTTATTTATATCTTGCGACGGTTTTGGCCTTTGCTTTGGAAATCTTGCCCGTGAGGGAGAATTGGGATACAGGAAGTCTCAAAACGCAGCCTGCTTGCCTCTCTAGAGGGTAAAATACACGCCTTGTTTTGCCTGTGGTTGCAAAACTTGCAGGTAATGAAGAGAACCTCGCCAGGATAAGGTTGCTGGTGTTCGTCTGGCTTGGAATTTGTTTTCTAGCTTCCTAATTAAGTTAAGCAAAAAAGATCCAACCTGTAGGTGCTCCCTTCTATAACTCTAGTAGCCATTTCGAGTGCTTCATGGAAACATTGGTGCAATTTTTAATTACCTAAACAGACATTCCTTATCTGTATTGTAAGGAATTACTGTTTCTGTTGTGAAGTCTCTTTTTATTGTCTCTTTTATTTTTTTTCCTGGATCATTGTTGGGAAAACTTGACATTACCATGGACGTTTTAACAAGCTGGAGACAGGTACCCGGGTGACCTTCGTTCAGAGGAGGCTGAAGCTCAGAGGGATGTTCCAACTTGTCAGGAGTTCTGTTCTTACCTAAAATCTGCAGGTTGATTTTTGTCTGGAACATCTGTAAAAGGGCAACAGGCATTAAATCTCGTTCAGAGCTATTTTTGTAAAATGGACAAAGCCTAGTTTTGTGTTGATTTTCAGCGTGTGCGGGGGAAGCGGCAGCTGATCCACGAGGTAATTCCTGCAGAATTTAACAGGTCTTTGCCTGGTTTTAGGAAAACTGATAGTCGGATACGAGCGACAGAAGTTAGAAAAACATGGAGTAGTGCGTTAGAATTTCTGGTGCTAAGTCGGTGCTAGCTTTTGTGATCTAGCACTGTATTTTTCTACCTGAAAGCTAATCTGGTCTAACTCAGAGGTGAGTAACACAACAGACAAGGCGTTATTTGGCATTTGGACCTTCTTGCTTGCTGAACTGTTTGGGTTTTTTAAGAACAGCTCTCTCAGGCAATCCAGCGTTAACGCCTAGTCTCTCTCTGACCCATGGTTGGTGCAGAAGCACCTGCTGGCAAAGCCCCTGTTTCTGAACAGAGGTGTGCTGTCTTCCAGAGCAGCAAAAGGGCAGTCACGAGGTCAAGCCTGGGGCTTCATCCTACTTCCACGTGCTTGTGTAGGGTGAGACGCAGGCGGCATCGATCGGTCTCTGCCCTGAGCTGAACCAGGGCTGTGTTGCGGACTCTGGATAGCGTATCGTTTTTAAACCAGGGCGAGGAAACCACTAACTGAACACGTATAAAATACCCGCGGGAAGGAAGGGGGAGATGTGCTGAAGTCTGTGAACCCAGGGCTCCTGCGTAGCTGTGCTTGCCTGCCAGAACAGATCCAGGCGCGGGATTACCAAACTAATTGTCTGGGCAAGTTCCCGCAGCTTAGGCCGTGGGTGCTCGTTTGGCCGTCAGCCAGAGCTGGAATGTGCACACTCCTCTTAGCACAACTTAATTAACAAAAAAGCATCTCTGCAGCCATCTTTCACCACCCTCCTTCCCTCTAAACGATACGCCTTAGAGCCAAACTGATCGAAGCAGGCTGTGTCTTTATTCCAGCGCTATTTCCTTCTGTGTGTGTCCAAGCATCGCCCACCTGGGAGGGAGGTGGGAGCGCTGAGCACCACAGCAGCAGGCTGATGGTGCTGCTCTGGCTCTGCCACAACGGCTTGGGCCACAGTTAAGCCAAAGCCACCTTGCACTAGCGCTGCGCTCCCTGTCCCCTCAGCCAGGTGGGATCCAGCTTGAGGCCTCGGGCAGCCCGTGCCGTGTGGCCAGCCGGCATTTGGGGTAGGATGGTGAGGAGCGCCTGGAGCAGCTCCTCAGTGCGCCCAGGAGTGCCCGTGACAGGTTTTTTCCCTCAGCCCGAGGGCCGGGAAGGGGGTCTGTGTGGCGGCTCGACGCCCGCCGCCCGCTCCCTG
>NW_010230481.1:0-3447 GCF_000690775.1 Eurypyga helias
CCCCCCGGAGGCTGAGCGCCTTCCTCCGGCTCCCGCCGCCCCCTCCCCGCGGAGCTGCCAACAGCCCCCGCGCTCCTGGCTATGTCAACAGCAATGAGAGGGAGGTGATGAGCTGCCCCGGGGCTGCGTATCAATTGCGGCTACAGGGGACTTTAGCCAACTGGGTGTTCGTGCCTGGGCTGGGCGTGCGTGGGTGAACGTGTGTCTAATGCCACGGACTGCCACGCACTGCAAAACCACCCCACGGTAGCCGTGACTAACCGGGATTGGGAAACTGCAGAGTGCCCAGATGAAATAACTGTGCATTCCTTCTTACAACATCGTGACAAGTTGGTATTATTAATCTTATCAGTAAAACATTATATCTGTATTAGGATTCTTTTTTCAGTTGCAATTTAAGTGTATTTCTAGAGTACAGACACAGATGTACGTACTGGGCAGGTGTAAGTCTCCTGACCTCGGTATGTGTCAGCTGAAGAGCTTTCCCCAGAAATTTCTCTGTAGAAAGATGCTGGTGCTACAGCTACGTGCTGCCCCCACAGTCTGATAATTTATCTAACGTTATTTGTAGGAAAATCTATACATCAAAAAGTATTTTATCCAAAGCTGATGAGTTTTCTTTTTTTCTCGTGAACCTAACTGTCCAATCCTGGACTATTCAGATAACCTTTTCCATAAAGATCCATTTTTACAGACAGGCACAAGTACTCTGTAAATAAAACATACTCGTCTCTACCAATCTGTGAGTCGGGATTCTTTCCATTGCTGTTCCTTGTGATTTCTCCTGTGATCTTGAGTTTCTTAGCCCAACGGTGTCCTGTAATCCTTAGATCAAGACCAACTAAATAATCATCAGGAATTATTAACCTTTGTGGGAGTGGAAAGGCGTTCTGAAGCTTAATGGCCTTTCCCTCTAGCCAAAATGCCTAACAGCATTCCTTCCCCCCACCACCACGAGAGAACAGTAACATCTGAGGCTTTCTACTTACAGCTTGCTCCCGACAGTGGGGAGTGACATTATAGGGGGGAAGCACCTTACAAACGCCATTTTCACACACACCATCTCTGTACCATTATTACACACACCATTTTATAGATCCTAATGAACACTAGTTAATAAATGCCCTGTGTTTCCATGAAAAGCCATCCCAGGCGTGGCTGGGGAAAACAGCTCGGTTACAGTTCTGTTTAGCAGCAGTTTGACTGACTTGATGGGAACCTCTCCGAAGAGGCTACTTCTCAGTGTCCAGATACTCAAAGCCCATTATGGCCATACTCGGTTCAAACTGTAAATAGGAGCAGCCAGATTTCAAGGGGCCCCTCTATTTTCTCTAAAACAACCACCTATTTTCTAGTTTTATTAGGAGCTAATGAGCAGCCTTTTTTTTCTTTTGTACTGATGGAATTTATGCTGAGAATATTTCCTCTGCTAAGCTGTTCTCCCATTCACAAGAGATAGCAGCTCTCCTTTCAATTTGTGAGCACATTGTATCACTGGCCGTAACTAAAGCCGACACAACCATCTGGTAATTCATACTTAATGAAAGCATATGTTTAGAAAATTATCATTTTGCTTTGTTTTCTGTCCATACCCTGTTGGTGCCAGCACCCTCTTCCCATATTCTGCCATTCAAAAATGTTGAACACATTTTGAATACTAAGCCTAGCCTGGATTTTCAGGCATGAGTGCAACCACAGAAAGTTTCAAAGAGCTCTGGGAAATGGAAATTCAGTAAAAAACTAACTAGTCCTGCAAGGCTCAGGCTAACGAATGCACAGTCAAACTTCACAGGAGCTTCTGGCAGTCTCTGCTTCCAGGCTTGGACTTCATACCTGCTTTGTCACAGTTTCCCATGGTGATTTCCTTTTGTCTGCACAAACCTCTGAAGGCCTTGTGCTACAACCACCCTTTCCTCTTTCATATGTCATAGTGTATGGTGTGTCTTTAAACTTTGTTGACCAGTTGAGTCAGAAGGATGCTCCACAGGTCCTGGCCCTTTAGACTCACAGGAAAGGAAGATTTTTCTCATCTGAGGAAGCTATGAGGAAGCTTTGCAGATTACGTAGGAAATCTTTCATCAAGGCAGCCCAAGCTACTGTACAGGAGACAAACCCACCATAGAACCATAGATTCTTTTACGTTGGAAAAGACCTTTTAGATCATCGATTCCAACTGTTAACCACTAAACCATGTCCCTTAGTGTCACACCCACACGTCTCTTAAATACCTCCGGGGTGGTGACCCAACCACTTCCCTGGGCAGCCCGTTCCAATGCCTGACAACTCTTTTGGTGAAGAAGTTTTTCCCAATATCCAGTCTAAACTTCCCCTGGCTCAACTTGAGGCCATTTCCGCTTGTCCTATTGCTTGTAACTTGGGAGAAGAGACCCACACCCACCTCTCTGCACCCTCCTTTCAGGTAGTTCTAGAGAGCAATGAGGTCTCCCCTGAGCCTCCTCTTCTCCAGCCTAAACACCCCCACCGTTTCTTCAGCCACTCCTCACAGCCCTTGTGCTCCAGACCCTTCCCCAGCTCCATTGCCCTTCTCTGGACACACTCCAGCACCTCAATGTCTTCCTTGCAGTGAGGGGCCCAAAACTGAACCCAGGGTTCGAGGGGCGGCCTCACCAGTGCCCCGCACAGGGGGACAATCCCTGCCCTGGTCCTGCTGGCCACACTGTTCCTGATGCAGGCCGGGATGTCATGACCCGCTGTAACTCCTTGTGAGACCAGAAAATACTCTGTTCCTGGCACTGAAGGCTCTAAGTACTACTCAGAGCAAGTTAGTCTGGAAACAACATTACAGTTAGGGGCAGGAAGAGTTTCCTCCAGGCTACCTGAGGTAGGAGCACCTGGCTGAGAAACCCTGTTCCTGCTGGCTGGGCACAGGAGGTCTCTGTGGAGAGGTGCTGTTTGATCTCACTGAGCCTGGTGTGACAGCAAGGGGAGGAGAGCTGGGGTGGTTCTAGTTGAGGGATGAAAGGCTATAATGATACTTACCCATTGTTCTTGTTATTGTCCTATTAATTATTCATGGCATGGTACATTGAAGGATTTTCATTTAAATAGTTACAATTCAATTCTTTTTCCTTGTTTTTTTTTTCACAATTTTTTGTCAGTGGACCGTGGCTGCCCCAGAACACCTCTCAGACCAGAGCCTGCTGAAACGACTGCAAGATTCTGGGGAGATCTGGGGAGAATGGTTTGGATTGGAAGTGACCTTAAAGACCATCTAGTTCCAACCCCCCTGCCATGGGCAGGGACACCTTCCACTAGACCAGGTTGCTCAAAGCCTCATCCAGCCTGGCCTTGAACACTTCAGAAGCTGTTTTCTTTTTGAATACAAACTGCTAGTCAGTGTTTGGAGTCTTACTGGAAGTTTCCTTCAGGAAGAAAAACTGATGTTAAAGTGAGATCTTTTCCTGACTTTTCATAGAATCATAGAAT
>NW_010230482.1:0-297 GCF_000690775.1 Eurypyga helias
TCCCAGAGGATTTTTGGGCTTCCCTGGTGCTTTTTTTTTTGATTCCCACGAAATCCACCCACTTCCCAGAGATTTCATTTCCCAGGGGATAATTTTCAGTTTCCCAGGGGATTTTTTTTCTGCTTCCCAAAAGACTTTTGTGTTTCTTTTCTTTTCTGTGGGATTTTTTTAGCTTCCCACAGGACTTTTTAGCTTTCCCAGTGATTTTTTTTTGGGGCTTCCCTGGATTTATTGACTTCCCAGGAATTTTTGGGTTTCCCAGGAGATATTTCTGGCTTCCCAGGAGATTTTTTTTGT
>NW_010230483.1:0-11134 GCF_000690775.1 Eurypyga helias
TTCGGACTTTTCCATGAGGGAATCTTCTCCTCCGGGCTGCTGCCAAGAAGTGTCCCGTCCCAGGCCAGGCCTCTCCCCAGAGACGGGGCCGGAGAAGACTTCTCGCTGTGGCTTCCGGAAGCGCAAGGAGACTGTGGTGCCCCAGCGAGCGTTCATGGGAGAGAAGCCCTACATCTGCATCGAGTGCGGGCAGAGCTTCAGCCGCAGCTCCGACCTGATCCGCCACCAGCGGATACACACCGGGGAGAAGCCCTACATGTGTGCCGACTGCGGCAAGAGCTTCAGCCGCCGCTCCCACCTCATCCAGCACCAGCGCGTCCACACGGGCGAGCGGCCCTACCAGTGCAAGGACTGCGGGAAGAGCTTCAGCCAGAGCACCCACCTGCTGCAGCACCAGCGCAACCACACCGGCGAGAGGCCTTACGTCTGTGCCAAGTGTGGCAGGAACTTCTACCAGAACTCGGGCCTGCTCCGCCATGCCAACTTCCACACGGGCGAGAAGCCCTACAAGTGCCCCCAGTGCGGGAAGCGCTTCAGCGACAGCTCCAACCTCATTGCCCACCAGCGGCTCCACACAGGCGAGAAGCCCTACAAGTGCGCTGACTGCAACAAGTGCTTCAGCGAGAGCTCTAAGCTGGTCATCCACCGGCGCGTCCACACAGGTGAGAAGCCATACTTGTGCCCTGACTGTGGGAAGAGTTTCAGCCAGCGCTCGCACCTTGTCCAGCACCGCCGCACCCACACTGGAGAGAAGCCCTACAAGTGTGCCGAGTGTGGAACCTGCTTCAGTGACAACTCTACGCTCATCCGTCATCGTCGTACCCACACTGGGGAGAAACCTTTCAAGTGCTCTCACTGTGGGAAGAGCTTCAGTCGCAACTCCTACTTAGTCTCACACCAGCGGGTGCATGTGTGGTAGGCAGCGTCACTAGGTGTGGTCTGGGGGATGATCTAGGATGCAGCTCCTGGTCCAGGCCTGCCTAAAATGTGCCTGAGGGGCAGGGGGGTGGACCAGGGTGTGACGACACCAGGGCCCTTGGATTATAGGCAGTTAACCAGAGTAACGCCTTCGGCCCACGTTGCCCTTTTCAGTCACCTCCTCCTCCCAGTGCACCTCAGGCATGGACAGAAAGAGCGCAGTGGTTGCAGTGGGTAGTTCTGCATCCCAAGGCCCTGTCATCCTCTTTCCCCAGTGCTAGAATCGGGTGCCATCTGCCACGTGGCCAAAGTGCCTATGTTTTCTCCCGCCTCCCCATGAGAGGTGTCTGCCCGGGAGTCTGAGGAGGGAATGCACAACATCAGGTCACATGATGAGAAGCTGCTTGGTCATGCAACATAGGCACGTGTGGTCATCTCAAGGGGATTAAGATGGGAGATGGGGTCCTTAAGGGGCTTTGTTCCACTCACAGCTGAAATGTTGTGACCTATATAATACTGCACAGGTCTGTAGAAACTTACCATGCTTATGGTCTAAGCCAGCTCTGTGTCTCATAGAGCAGTCAAGAAAGTCAAAGATAATAAGTCCTACTGAGAAGCTGGAGGCTCTGCGTTACGCGTATGCGGCGTGCGGGCCAACTTGAAGCGTAGGCAAAGACCACTGGAGTCTGCTTGTAAAAGGAACGTGTAGGCATACCCTGAACCAGAGAAGGGAGGTGTGCCTGCAGAGGTTTTCTGCAAATGCTGCTTGGATGGTAGGAAGGAGGGAGCTGGGGGATAGGGACATGGAATCCTGTTCTGGAATCTCAGAACTGGTGGATAACATGCAGAAAACGATCATACCTGGAGGCTTTAAAAAAAAATCGGAATTATACTTGCTGCTGCTAAGACTGCGGTACACAACTTGTAGGGAGGTCGCCTGTAAGTTTGTACTGGTAGCCTTCTCGTTCTGCAGAATTCGTATTCACAGATACGGTTCACGTGGGCTGGTACAAGCTGTGTTGCAGAATAGAACAGAACAACCGTGTACTAGGACTGACCTGATTCCGCACCAGTATTTCTCAAGTCCTGTTTTGACCAGGGTGTGTGTGTAAATAACGTCTAGATGTAGGTATTCACATATGTATGAACTAGCTTTTATACTAAGTGAGCGATTGTGCGTGCACACACCATGGCAGTGGTCAAAATGGCCAGCTGTGTGACACTACACCCTGTCAGTACTTCACTAAACATACTGTATATACGAGCATTTCTTAGTAAGAGGCTGGGAGAAATAGGTTTTGTACCAAAACATCTGAATTTTCACATCAGGACATTCAGTTTTAGACTGATTACTTTGTGTGTGTGTGTATGAGTTCTGGAATCAAGTTGGTTTATTTATATATCTCTATAAAAACGCGTGGCCCCTAGGACTGACTTCTAAATGTCACTCAGCATAGTGCTCTCCCCCTTGTTTACACAGGTACATACCAGTGCCAGTTGCAGGACGTACCCCCCTCATGGTTTTAACTACAAGGAATTGCAGCTGAACACTTCACATTGTTTATATTTTTGACTGTTTTGCTGCTGATCATTTTAGTGCTGATACGGACTGTTGTGCTTATCCACCACGGCGGGAGCGTCGGAAAGATTTCTGGTTTTGTGATGTACCTTACTAATCCTGCAACTGGTCCTGTGGCTTCAGTAAATCTCTGGAAAGAGGACTGCAGACTGGAGCTAGTGAAAGGACTGGAGCTGTGGTGGGGAAGAGGTGAAGGAAATAGATGCTGAGAAGATCCATGGGTTTGAGCAGCTGCTGGCCAGGGATGCTTGTGAATGGCTACAGAACTTGCTACTCTCCAGGGGATTGCAGGGATCCTTTCTGCAAGCCCCAGGCCACTTGTGACACTCTGCTGCCGACGAAATGTTATTTTCATGTAGTTTAATAAGGAGGAGCTGTAGGGGGGAGCATGAATTTGTTTGCAGCTCCTAGAGGAACAAGGCACCTTTATGTGCAGCTGCTCAGGGAAGTAGAAGGAGCTTTCAGAAATGGGGTGGGCTTTGTTTACACAGGAACCAAAGCCTCCGTTTGCAAATGCACATTTTTGCTTTTAGTTTTGTGGGGTTTGTTTTGGGGTTTGGTTTTGTTTTTCTTTATGAACAGCTTCAAACCAATGACTTCTTGATTTCTGTTCCACTTCAGGGAAGTGGTTTGGAAATGCGACTAATGGTCATCTAGTTGGTTCCAGAAGTGTCAAGACTTTAATTTGCTAGCAGACTTTACTACAGCTCTCAGTTGGTAGGCTCATTTTTAGCTGTATTCAAAGGTTATGCTGCAGTCCAGCTGATGAATCTGTATCTATCCCATTTCGGTTTAAGTTTCCTAAAGGAAATCTACAGCACTAGAACTGTCTGTTTGACTGAGAAGCCCTGTTTGCCAGGGAAAGGCATCTTGTGAGCGCAGCTTTTCCTCTGGCAATCTGAATGGAGTTGCAGATCAATGAAATCGAGCCCAGGTCTGCACATAGCTGAGTTCTGAGCTCAATTCAAGTGGAAACCCTCTCACATCGAGATTCAGGTTCGAGAAGCCAGTTGCCCCTGAAAATGCTTTCGCAGCAGTCCTCGGAGAATTTCTTTTCCTTTCTACCTGTCCTGTGAAGTGCTGTGTATACTGAACAGTGCTCTATAAATTAAAAAGGATTGATGTGCATTTATTTCTAAGATCTTTTAAGAACTTACTTAAGACTGTATGCCAAATCAGAGTGGCCTTAGGGTTCACAGCACATTGCCAGTGCAATAGTCGTAGCGGCTAGGATTGAATTGCTTACCACTGTAAGCACATTCTGGAGTTCCTTTCCACAACCACTGTTAGCTTTCCCTGCTCAGTGTCACTTGGCTGAAATAATTGACCTCCCTTAGCCTGTCTGCCCTTTTTTGGTTGTGAACATCTGGCTGGAGAGGAGAATCTGGGCACCACCCTTCCTTTGCTGTTGCAGAAGTTACAGGGTACGTTCCTCTTCTTCCAGGGTTTTAATCGCTTCGTGGGCAGCACAAATTCATGAGCCAAATTCAGAAGACAGAGGTATGGACATGTGCAAAGATCCAAGAACCAGGAGGTTTGCTTTCACAGCAGCTAGCTCAGTGGCTTCTCTACCAGCCGTCTCCTCCCTCAGCATCATAGTGGGAGACTACTGGAAAAAATAAAAGGTAATTGGCTACTATCATTCCAGCAGACTTGTCCCTAGGACACTCCACCCCCCAGACCCCTAGTTACCAGCTGGTGCCCAGATCCTCCTGCCAGCCGAGGGAGCTCTGCAGAATGCTGGAAATTCCTGTTGTGCGAATGGTGCTTGGGTACTGCAGTGAGACTGTGGCACTTCAGAAATACCGGATAGACAAATAGGTGAATGACATCTCGGAAATAAAAGTTTTCACTCTAGTGTTCTTTGCTATTCCATCTTTTCTTTCTTTCTTTCTCCCCAGAGTGACCTGAGCATCAGTTTCTTGGCCCCTGGCAGGACCAGATTTGGAAATAGTTGTGTCATCCTTCACAGAGGGGTGACTGTCACTTAGCACAGCTGCTGTGCAATGCAAATAAGAATCCGGAGGTGAGGGGTGTTCTTAGAATTGGTCTTAATTTTCATCTCACATTTCTGCATGAATCCAAAAAGCCAGAGGATGGCACACGGTGCTCACCATTCCTGTATGAGAAAAAGTGGCAGAACCTTATCCTGCATGTATGCACCATCCTGCTGGTAGACGAACCTGGTTCTAGCAGAGCTGCAGCTGCTCTGAGGAGATTACCTTCCCCGTTTTGTCACCAGGATTGTATGGGATCTGTTTTTTCCATCCCCTACTGACAAAATAAATGTAAAAGTGATGATTGAAATACAGTTTCTTTTACACTCCTCTTTGCTTGTGTATGGCCGGGAAAACAAGTGTCTTTTTATCTTGGACCAGAGGTGTGTTCGCCGCGTTTGATAGATTTTAAGAAGTATTTAATGTGGAATCTCTAAAGCAGTTTTTGAGATACATCAAACAAACAAAGTGCCCCTGCATGCACAGCAAACCATCCTTTCACGCCATTTCCCCTTTACCCCAACAACACTGGTCTGAACAGCCAGAGACACAACAGCAGGAGCCCCTCGTCTCTGAAAAAAAAGGAAAATACGGGATGTTTCCAGAGATGGAGAAAACAGGGGCATTGTTGGAGTAGTCTGCTTTGCTGCTTGTGTCTAGAGACGCAACAGCAGGAGCCCATCATCTCTGAAAAAAAAAAGGAAAATATGGGATGTTTCCAGAGACGGAGAAAACAGAGGCATTGTTAGAGTAGTCTGCTTTGCTGCTTGTGTCCCAACCCTGACAGGCCTTCAGCCTTTCTGTGCCAAACCTGATGTATCTCACGAGTAGGCTGATGCACCTCTCAGCTGTCCCCTCCCTTTTCTCATTCAAGTGTTTGCTGGCTTTCTTACAGAAAACACATGAATCCACCTGATGGCTTTTACAGTCCTGAGGGATTCTGACAGCTGGTTGGTTTTCTTCTCACAGGCTGACCTGTTTGGGACCCTCGTTCGTGTGTACAGGTGTGAGAGACTAGGAACCAGAAAACACAGGAGCCAGACTTCTTAGGGCAAGCAAAATTTTCCTCTTCTTTGTTTTTTCCTGAGGTTTGCTCTCTGTAGCTGCCGAGAGCTGACTGACACGTTGGGGTGGGTGGGACAGCGTGCTCAGAGCACAGTAACCTTCAAGGGTGAGTGAAAGCACGTGTCAACTAAAGCAGACCACGCCGGGTCCAAACATCCTTACGGATGCAGGGAGTGCAAAGACATGCAGACTCCGTGTTGCCTCCCTTTGGCACTCGTCGTGCAAAGCACAGCTCCACTGGATGTAAAGGTTGGCGTTGCTTAGAAGAGACTTGTCTGAACAGCCATACGGACAAGCACTTCGGGATAACTCGACCACACCACAGCAAACCTTGGCTGCGTAGCCGCAAGGAATTGACCAAAGGAGCCTTTGTTTGAAAAACCAAAGCTACCGGCAGAACTCGCGACAGCCTCGGGAGGCCAGACCAGCTCAGGTTTTCCCGCTTGGAAATGCAGCTGGTCTGACCCCTGCCAACGCTTCCTCGGAAAGGTTTCTCTAGTGCAAGCACAGCTAGCCTGCACAATCCTGTCCCCCTGCCCTGGGCAGCGGTAAGGGTAAGGATAATGGCATGGCATTATGGAAGGTCACCACAGCCAAAGTTAAGGTGTCGCAAGGTATTTTACCATCACAAAGGTGAAGGGTTGAACCAGGTCACCATGTGAGGGAAAGGGTAAGCAGAAAAGGTTGAAACGGGATGAACTGCTAGGAAGAAAGACTGGCGAGTTGGATTTTATAAACCTGAAGCTGCTGGGAAGAGAAGATGATTTGGAGAGGGTAGCGGCTGCGTGGGAGGTCACCATTCCCCAGACCTCCCAAGTAATTGTTCCCTCATATCTGGGCTTCTCTTTTTCACAGCTCTTGCAATTCTCCTGCTGTTGGTGATGCTCCAAGGGCAGTCTCTGCTTGCTTACCCCAAGTCACCCCAGAGCCCATATAACGTGCATCTGCCTTTACAGAAGGCAAGAGCTTTTGGCAGGATTATGTCATTTGACCTGCCTTTTCCTAGCCTTAGCGGAAGATCTTCTTTCCTAGGACAGAGACTGAGAAGTTGCTTCCCACAGTTCTGCACGTGTGTGTTGTGCTTAAGAAGAAGCCTCTTTGCTGGGCAACTGCTTTCTTTCCTTGCTGATTTTTTTAACAGCTGACCTTTGATTTCTCTCTGTGCCTTCAGGCAGGGGCAAATAGCAAGCAAACCAGGAAAAACAGAGTTTACATGTAGTATGCGTTAGAGAGATTGCAGACATCTTCCCAATCGATTGGACATATGACCAAAGTTTTTTGAGAACCCAGGGTCAAACAGAAACCACAAGCTGCTCCATTAAAAAAAAAGAAGGACCTTTTACCAATTCTCAGAAGAAAGAGCAATGGGAATGCAGGGGATGGGAGAGTAGAAGAAAATATTTTTCCTTGTGTCTAGAGAGAGAAGAATTAAAATCACTGAACACAAGTCCTCACCATTCTTAGAAAGGTGAAAGAAGTTGGGAAAATACGATGATACTTGTTCTGGTCCCTTGAAACGTAAGGATGGGGTGGTCAACAGTGATGTTACGTCTCAGGTCTAGTCTGAGCACAGAGGTTGGTGTGAGGTGTCCAGGGTATGCCTTAGGGCAGCCACATCCTGCCCTAAGCCTCATGCACTTGCTTTCATTTGGCTAATACGTGGTGTGGCTGCTAATGTTAACGTAACCGTGGGTTTCAGCTGCACTTTCCACCTCGCTCTGCAGAGCTGCTAGTGCATGTGAAGAAGGGGTGAAGTTCTTTCTCGAGAAATGTCACCTGAGAAGATCCTGAAATTCCTCTGGCTCTGAAGCTCTTGGTGCTTCACCTTCATTGCCATCAGTGCTCAAGCTCCCAGCAGGGAGGGAAGCAGTGAAATGCCAAGTCAGAAGCAGGAGAGGGAGAAAAAGGAAGTGACTGGTATTTAAAAATACTCAACCCAGAGGGCATGAACCTTGAACTGAAGAGAGAAGCCAGAAGAAACCCAGATACGTCTTGGAATACAAAGCGAATGAATAATTACAGATCTTCCCCACCAACCCTGTGAGCAGGTGAAAATAATGACAAGGACAAATAAGGACAAGGGATAAGAGGTTTGAATTGAAGGTGGGGAGATTTAGATTGGATATCAGGAAGAAGTTCTTCCCGGAGAGGATGGGGAGGCACTGGGACAGGTTGCCCAGAGAAGCTGTGGATGCCCCATCCCTGGCAGTGTCCAAGGCCAGGCTGGATGAGGCTTGGAGCAACCTGGTCTAGTGGAAGGTGTCCCTGCCCATGGCAGGGGGGTTGGAACTGGATGGGCTTTAAGGTACCTCCCAACCCAAATGATTTGGTGATTCTGTGATTCTATGAATGTCACTGCTGCTATGATCACGTGGGTTAGCGCTGATGCAGCACAGTGGTGGTATTTTTTTTCTAGAGTTGAGAAGAAGAGGTGTTCTGGATTACATCCACAAATTGGTACTTCACTCTGTACCATGAAGCTATTAGATTCATGCCTGTGAAGAATACTCTTCTACTTGTCTTGCTTGGTTCTAGCACAGCTCCCATACCTGAAGTACCCTTACAGCACTTAAAAATCATGCTAACTTTCTCCCTGATCCGCAGAACGAACAGCATAGGTGAGCTGGATGGTGTGCACTGCCATTAGCTTTTGTTGCAGAACTGTTAGGTGAAGGACTGCTGAAGGAAAACTTGGCTGAAGACGTTTCGTGCTGGCATCTGGGCAGTGAGGTTTGCTCTCTTGTCCCTTATGAACATGGGCGAAGGATTCCTGCCTCCTCATTCAGAAGGCTCCTTCAACCGGCTGAAAAGTTGCTATTTCTTGTAGTAAACAGGTATCTCTGAGGCTGGGCTTCCATGAGTTGCTGCAACTGTGAACAGCCCTCGCTGACTTGTGACAGCAGATTACATTGGATGGCTGAAGCTCTTGCCATCCCCAGCCACCCGCTGGGTTATTTTTAACTTGGACTGCTTCCCTGATCCAGCGCTCAGCACAGCTCCACAAACAGCAGGGTTGGCACGAGCGAGGGAAAATTGCAGTCTGGGGTGGGTGGTAACAAACACCCAAGGAGCTCAGCCGTTCCTTAAGTCGGCGTTGCCACCGTGCAATCCACGTCACGCAAAAACAGCCCTGGGGGAGCGGCGACGAGTTAAGAGACAGCGGAACAAAGGCGTTAATCAGAAATGTACCTTTTTTAGCACACAAGGAATATTTCCAGAGGAGGACCGGCTTGTGAATCTTTTCCATCTGTACGTTACGCAGCTGGAATCGGTGCTCATCTCTTGCGCAAGGTACCTTTGAGGAGCAGAGCTGCCAGGTTTGTACTACCCACTCATCCCACGGAAGCTATGGTCCTACCCGCTTTTCCTTCCAAAGCAGCGTGGGTGCCCCTCACCCCCTCCTTTGCGTGTCCCCCTGGTCATTTACGCCCACCCTCCGCTCGCGGTGCCGGTGCAGCTGGGTGTGCAACTGCACCGTGGTGCAGACTGGGAAGTTTCAGCAGCTGAAGAGTAATAGTTCCTCACTCTAACCTCAGTTATTTTTAGCTGGATCAGTTCCTGATCCCATCCACTGTACAGATCCACAAACAGCTGTGTCAGTATGACTGGCGGAAAATGTTTGAGGGAAGGGGAGGAGAGGCTTAGATGCGTTCAATCATCACTGGTACCAAACAGGAAACCTCAATCATGAACCATTGCGTCAAAAGCCCAGCAGCAATTATTTGAACTTCCCTACAGCCACCTGTCTTACTCTTTCTGCAAGAAACAAGGCCTAGGGAGCTTCACAGGTCTGTGCCACAGGAATGAAATGGCATTGTGCTGGATTCAGCTGCTCCTTGCTCAGTGCATCAAGGGAAGCTGAATGCAGGGAGCCTCACCAGCCTGCTGGTACGTGTAGCAGCGAGGGTTCCTCATCGCTTGCTTACCTGCTTCTAGTTTTACCAGCCTGTGCGCTGAAACGTCAAGTCCTGCAGAGACCAAAGTTTGCCATCTTAGTAGTTTGGACACCCGCCACGAGCAGTTACCAAGTGTGCAAACTGTGCTCAGAAAATGCTCTGGAGATGATCTGCTGGCATTTTAAAGCCCCATGTGTCTCTCTTGGCAATGCTCTAAGTATCGTGGCACAAAAAGCCAAATGGCACCTTCTCTGCTCTGCAAAACGGTGTTTTCACGGTCGTACCCTGGGGCTCAGGGGAACTCTGACTGGTTCAACCTCTCTTCCTGTTCCCTTGCTCCATCCCCCGCAATTTTGCAGGTTGGGTAAACAAAGAAAAGTCCTTTCCGAGTTGTGGCATCTTGGATTTGTCTCGTGCTGTTGCGTTGACCCGGAAGTTTGATTTCTTGGCACAAATGGTTTGATGTAACATGGATAGATTTTGTTCTTCGTTGCCTTCTTCCCTGAGCCTTTTGCTGCTGGGATGCTCTCTCCTACTTCCTTTTGTCCTTCCCCAGTGGTGTGCTCTGACAGACAGCCCAAGGGAAGGGATGGGGAGTCAGGGCTGGTTTCCTCCTGTGTTTACTGGGACCGTTACCCTGGAGTTATCTCACCTTCTGTGCGAAGAGCAGCTTCTCTCTGTGTTCAGAGCAGCAGGTTAAAACCAGAGAGCTGGTACATCCTCCAGCACCTAGAAGTAGGGACTTAACTAGGGAAAGGAAGGTCCTGTGTCTGGACATCTGTCCCCTGCAGCCTCCTGTCCCAGCTAGAGCACAGGCAGCAGCCAGAGATGGCAGAACGTGGGTCTCCCTGCCAAGGAAGACTATGGCAGGAGGAACAAGTTCCTCCTCTTGCACGCGCTTGGCTGAGGAGACAGCCAGGGAGAGCAGCCAGAGCTGCAGCAGGTCGGGAGGTCCCAGGGGCATGGAAAAGAGAAAGAAAAAAAATTTTTGCACTTGTAATTTTCCAGGGAAAGACAAAGTTTAGGATAAATTTCTTACAAATACAAGAAGCTGAATTTAATACTGCATTTTCCAATAAAATTACCTATCTACAAGTTTAAAAATCAAGCATAAGAAGAACCAAAATAAAGGTCTCAGCCCAAAGCAGAAACTGAAATGACTCTCCTTTCTTTAACAATCCTTTGCCTGGTTTCTAAACGTGAATGTTGGCTTCCATTTGAGCCAGTTCCCCATGCAGCCCGGATTAAAGCATCTATCTTGGCGTGGGGTACAGTATTGCAGCACATGCACCTTGGGTGAAGGAGTGACTCCAGTGAAAACATGTCAGACGGAGCGTATGCAACGGAGCATGTGTTTCGATCCATGGCTTTCCTAGGAAGCTCGTGAAGATGACAAAGACCTCAGTGGTCTTAGAGGCAGAGACGGAAAGAAGAAAGGAGAAATGTTCCAGTGCAAAATGTTGAGGGGAAAAATAAAGAGCTGCCCAACCCTAAGCATGTGTCCAGAGCTGGATTCTGTGGACAAAGATGCTAATTTTGTACTAGATAAGGATACTATATCAAACCCAAACACCACCACCCCACCACCCCCCAAAAAAAAAGACAAACCCAAACTTTAAATTCCACTTAGCCATCTCTTGCTGAGATGTTATATCATGGTCACAGAACCACAGAACCAT
>NW_010230484.1:0-30611 GCF_000690775.1 Eurypyga helias
GACGCGTCGCGAACACGCCGCTCCCGCGCCGCTTTAGGGGGCTCGCTCGGAGCACGTCGCACTTCCGCCCTGTCTTTCCGGTTTCACTGAGTCCTACTAAACTTTTGAGAAATAAGCTAAAAAAAAAAAAACCCAAACAACCCCAAAACTTGAATGAAACTTTTTTCCTAGGTGACTAACAAATTAACTTTTAAGGTTTTTACAATAATTAGAAAGAAATCTGACTTCAGCTAAAGCTTGGGAAGTGATCTGCCACATAAAAACTGCCGATTTGGGGATGAGGCTTTTCACAACAGCGTCAGTTTCTATTTTTAAGTCTAGATTTTATAAAACTACATGTGAAACACATAAACCCATACAAGTTATATATCAAAGAGGCATGGGAAGATTCCAAAGTACGACGCGAGAACTGACCTGGATGCGAGAGCGAGCTAGGTAGACGTTGGACTTCCATTCGGTTTTCATCTTGCGGTACTGAGAGGACTTGGAATGGACGAACTGCTTACTGTAAGGCGCGTTCAGTTCCCCCGTGACTGTGCTCTGAAATGACTTCGATGTGCTGGTGCTGTTCAAGGTGTGAGGCCTGGAGGAATTGGGCATGTAACAGGAAAGAATACAAGACAAACTGAAGATTTCTCTGAAAACAGCCCCGAAACCCATCCAAAACTCCTGTGGACGTACAGACACTGAAAGCCAGCTAGCAGACGACAAAGCAGTCCCTCTGGTTTGGGCATGCACATACACAGCCAAAGACGACAGGGTTTGTAAGCAGCAGACGAAAGCACAAAGAACCCTAAGCGGCCTATAAACCCTGGGCTGTACTATGTGAAATTAAAACAAAATACCTTAACACAAACCTCTTGACATGGGTACTCATTTTCGGCTCGGCACGGGCGCAGCCTGTGGGGTTGATGGCAAGAGGGAGTTCCATTAAGGGGTTTCGGCCATAGCGGAAAGTGTAGTTCTCACAGGCCTCAACCCCCGGCAGCTGCAAAAAACAAACAGACAACAAGAAAAAAAAACGGCCAAGTCATTAATTCGTTGTTAATCGTGTGTAACAAAAGATTTGCTTGTCCACACCTGCTCCCCTTCCCATGGGAAGACGAGACAGCCGAGTCCAGGGGGTGGTCCAGCAAGGCCTGGGGTGGCAAAGACTCACCGATTCGGCAATCCTGGCCACTGCCGAGACTGTCAAACCAAAGAGGTCTTCACCCTTCAAGTAGCCAGGGAAGAGCTGGAGCATTTCAGATTCTTTTCTGACAGAAGCAACGGGCTCCAAGATTTTATCCCACACACCTACACAGCCACGGGGGAAAGAATTACGGGGGTCACTCACGGGAAGAGTGTGGTGCTGCCATCACGACGAAGGCCCAAGGGCGTTGGGCGCGGAAACCCACACAAACAGGCCGGTGTTCAGGAGGCGAAGCGGGGAGTCGCTTGGCAAGTTGCTGGTTTGCCCTGAACAAACGCCGCGCAAGCACGGCCTTCCCGTCGCCCCCTTGGTTCTTGGGCATGGCACGTTTAGTACCGGCAGCACGGAAACCTTCCGCCCTCTCACAACGAACACACAGACAGATTCTCCCGGGAAAACCTGCATGGAGCAGGATTTTCTGCAAGCAGAGACGTTCTGTTCCCACTGGGGGATGGTACGCGGCGCGGAGTTGTGCACAGGCACCGCCCCCCGCAGCGGCTCGACTGGACGGAGCCAGGCCGGGCACGTGAGCACCCACAGCACGAAGGGCTTGCGGCCCAGAGCGTTACCGGGCCCGTGGGCTTTCAGTCTGAGCTGCCGTCTCCCCACCCCGCCAGGAACACCCTCCCCGGCCCCAGAAGGACGTGCTCAGCTCAACTGCCTCGTCACTGCTGGTGAACCTCGACATACGGGATGGAAGACAACCGAGTAATGATACTGTTTGAGTCGCCTTTCACGAAAGGAAACCTGTGCTGACCTTCCTACCCCTTTAATTCGCTTTCAGTAATCAAGCATGGATCTCCTCTGTGCACTTCTAAGTGGTAGCTTAGACAGTTTCTTCCAAGGTGTCCTCAGCCTTCACAGCGTACCAAAAACAGGCCCTGGGAGCTGACTGCGCCTGCAGCACGCTGCTTGAAACACCCGTCACACCTCTGACACGTATGGGTAGCAACAGAACCAACGCCAGACCCGCACAAGCCACCACCTCGGTTCACCGCATTTACCTTTCGGAGTCGTGTCAGTAAGGACCAGATCTTCGTGGCCTTGCTCCACGACCTTGATGACAAATAAGGGGAGCCCGTCCTTCTCCTCAATCGAGCAGAGGTAGCGGCAACGTCTGTTGGCGTACCTCATGCTCCAGTACAACCGGCTGGCCTCGTAACCCACGGGGAAGAGCGCTTTGGAGGAGTGGAAGGCCTGCATCTGCTGCGGCAGCAGCTGTCCGACGGCGTGGAAAATCAGGCTCCCCACACGGAAAGTGTGGTCCCGTTCCCCCCGCTGCACGATG
This sequence comes from Eurypyga helias, assembly GCF_000690775.1. NCBI lineage: Eukaryota > Metazoa > Chordata > Aves > Eurypygiformes > Eurypygidae > Eurypyga > Eurypyga helias. Next base: position 2,481 of record NW_010230484.1, read on the forward strand.
CTGGCGATCTGCCGCACCTCATCCCGCTGAACGTAGACCCTCCTGAAGACTGCGAAGTAACTGAGCTCCTGCTCGTGAGTTCCCTTTGGTTTGTGCATGGGGCAAAGCATGGTCTTGTCTTTAAAAAACATGCATTGTGCTTTAATGGCACAGGTAAAGTGATAAATGTTGGTGCACCTTAACCTGTGACAACCGCTGGTGGCACCCATTTTGTGACAAAACATGCATTTCATCTGCAAGCCTCTTCGCAGCGCTAGCTCCACGTTGATTAAGGCACCAGCTTGTGTCTCGTAGACTTCCGTCGACCAAAGAGCACAGTTCAAGTGGACCCAAAGGTCTAAATCCAGGTTAAGAAGCCTCGCTGGTCCGTCTGTTATCCCATCACCTTCCTCGTGACAGAAGCAACATTTCCTGTAGTCTTTAGGCACAGGATCTGGTTTAAGGGTCGTGCCCAGTTTTTTAAGAAATTCATCTATTTCTTCTTCACAGGGAGGTTTGAACGACCCTTTAGGAATCACAATCTGAATGCTCCACTTTTTCCATTTCATTCCTTTCCATTTCTTACTCGGAGGCCGACAGTCATCGAGGCTACTGTGTATTGCTTTCAGCCTAGGCTTTAGTTTCACCGTTACCTTCAGCTCGTCCGGTTTGGCCTCCACCTTGGCTGCTTCAAACGCAGGGGGGAACAGGATGGGGGGCGACGGCGGCGGAGAAACCTTTTCCTGCAACTGAGGCAGACAGTGGACGTCCAAAGCCGAAATGTTGTTGCTGTACTGATGGAACGCTTTCGGCGGCCTCTCCTTCATCGGCGACTGTGGCAGAGATGGAACCGATTCCTGCCGAAACAACAGAAAGCTCTTAAGAATCAAAATCCCAAACCATTAACTTTAATGAACATTAAATGTGTCTTGAAAACGCTGTCGGGTCAGGGCTGAAGAGGCTACTCGGAAAACCAGGATGTGGCAACAGTTTGGACACGACCCCGACCGGTGCTGTCGGGTCATGGAGCAGAAGCAGCTCCCCCATTCAACCTAGACCGTGGTGCCCTTTAATTCAGGAGAAAACAAGACCAACCCTTCGCCCAGGTTTTGAATGAAAAACTAGTGAATGGCCTTAGATGAGCTAACCCACAGATTTCGTGCTTGGATATTCTTGGAGCTTTGGTACAACACGAAATAACCTCAGAATATGGGTCACAGAGTTAAAGACTAAGAATCTTGTTGTTTGGTGGAAGGGGAAGACTTGGAAATAATGCCACATTTTTCCTGGAAACAAGCGATGAGGCAATTCCTGCAGGGCTCCAGATTAGTCACACGACTTGAGAACTGAACTCACAGTCACAGCAAACAAGAGTTGAACCTGCAGAGATTTGTTTAAAACCAAAACCCCGACGACAGAAAGAGACGAAACAAGAACAAGAATTTTAGATTAAGAAATTTAGATTAAGAAGTTTAGATTAAGAAGTGCTTCATGTGGTTCATATGGTTCATCTGGAAAGAGGAAATGAAAGGATCAAGAGGCTGAACGTGACACTTAATTAACTTAATTACGCACATGCTGATGCACTTGTGCACTGTTACCCTGCTTAAACACCAGTGAAAACGAGCTACATGGGGCACTGAGAGGATGTGGATGCAAACGTGGGTTTAAAGAAGTACTCCAAACACTTTGCCTATGAGGAAATAAACTCAGTGGGATCATTCAGTCTCGAATGGAGACTGTTCCACTTCAGTGTGTTGTGGTTTAACTCTGGCTAGCAAAATGCCATGAAGCCGCTCTCACATCTCTCTCTCCCCTCCTCCAGCGGAGGGGAAGAATCGGAGGAAGAAGAAATGAGGAAGCTCATAAAATTGAGATAAGAACTATTTACTAATCAAATCTGAATTAATATATACAAGTACTACTAATAAAAGTTAATTAAAATAATGGAAAATAAAACATATGATACAATATGCTACGATATGATACAATTCCTCACCACTCACCGACCGATGCACAACAGGTGCTGAGCAGTGGGAGTCAGACCCAGAGAGCCCGAGAGCGATCGCAGGCCGAGGGCCGCAGGCCAAGGCCCAGAGCCCGAGTGCTGTCACATCAGATTCTGAATGAACCCTCTCAGCGATAGCAGCCCGGGAAAGCTAAACAAACCCACCAACTCCCTCACAAACCAGCCAGCACAGGAGTTAGCGAAGTAGCTAACGCAGAAGCCAGGGAGAGTGTTAGCAAGCACACGGGAGTGAACGAGCAAGAGAGTAAGGGAGAGAGAGTAATGGCTCCCAGACACCCTCCTTGCCTCTGCCCTGAACATGATGTACTGTGGAATGAAATACTCCCTTGGTCAGTTTGGGTCAGGTGCCTGAACTGTGTGTCCCAGCGCTGCCTGTAGCGACACAGCGAGAGCTGGGAACGCAGCTGCAGGGTCAGAAGCGGAGAAAGACCTTGAATTCAGTGCAGACATTCCCCAGCGCCAGCTGAGAACTTACCAGTGCTGCTCTCTGCATCCAGGAACAGCTTCCTAGCAGCCACGGTAAAGAGAGTTAACTCTTTCCTGGCTGAATCCAGCACAAATGCCAGGGATATGTTATCCTCCTCTGCACTGGAACACACGATGCCCTGTACTGAAATGCTGAGTTTAAGGTGCTGCACCCTCGCCGTGTCTGTGGGCAGAGACCTACAGCACGCTATCTGGGGCACCCTGAGAACGATCCCTGGCCTAATTCCACTTTCAACACGTTTCTTAAAACGTCTCTCCCCAACACCTACCACCTTTTTTCCCTCGTCACTGTCAGTTAGCAGCCTCTTCAATAATGTTTTGGTAACTAATGCTTTAAAAATCATAACTTTGCCCAAATAAAGTAATGGAATGAGATGATTTTTCCAGTTACATTGAAGGAATAAAGGTGTTTTTGCAAGCTTGCTGTTATTATTTGAGCAGCTGTAAACATTTTTACTGCGTGAGCCCAGTCACCACGTAGAAAGCAGCCCTCCAGGATGCAGCTGTGATGTCACGCAACACCCAGAGAGGTCGAAGGACCCGGTCGTTGAGTTTGCATCTGCAACGCCCGTGAGGGCAGCAGAAGGGGGCTCCCGCTCTGCCGTGCATCTCTGTCAGACAGTTCTGCAAACACGGCTTTGACTGCACGCTGCGGGTTCGGAATCTCAACGCCTGAACACGGAACAATTCCTTTATCAACCTTCACAACGATGCGCAAACTCCCACCTCTCCCCCAAAACCAACTCGCGACTTACTTTGTTCTCTGAGGTTTTGGCTTGCACAGCTGCTGAGTAAAGAACAAAGCAGTTGTTGCTACAGAACACAACGTCCTTCATTTTATCAGAGCCTTCTTGGGAATCCTGGGAATCAAACACACGGAAGATTATCAGAAGTGCATTTTAATCCCGTTCTTCACATAATAAGCGTAATGAGACAAGTCTTCCAATCTGGCCAGAAACACTTGATTTGTGGACCATTTGTGAAATAACGAGCGATACCGGGATATAAATACTTGGTTATTTGACAGATCCAACGTTACCACCACCTACACCCCTGTTCTTCAGCATTTCCTGCCGTCAACAGGAGTTTAACAATCAAAAGAAAGCATTCGATGCCACGCACCCATCTGCTCCGTAGGCAGGCTGGCAAAGCAAAATCCGTTTTCTTTTATCTTCAGATGGCAGGAGAACCTCTCGTTTCAGCCTAATCAAAGACAGATCACCCCGTTTTATCTACTGATCCATCTGCAAAACATCACTGGGAAAGCACTGCTTTTCTGAGCCATCACTGTCCTGTACAAATTCTGACTACAGGCCTTTGCTGCATCGTTCTCGCCAGCAGCAACGGTGCTGCTGGAATGAACGACGGTTCCTACTGCAAATACGAGACTGAAATCTGGTTCCTGCCTCAAGGAGTCCCAACACTCTCACTCTCACAGCACTTCCTGAGGTGGCACCACGGCGCTGCCTCACGCATAAACGCGCTCTGAATTAAGGTCCCTGAAGCGGCCCTGGAAGGCAGCCCGCAGCAGAATTTAAGAAGCTGCCATACACGGGGCCTATTTTATGGAATTTACTGGAATTCATTTCACATAAGCAACAACTCCGACGTTTCTTATCTGTACTACAAACGCGCTCGGCTGTCCCATCCCGCTTTGGAACACAGCGGGGAGACCACAAAGGGACCCGAGAGCGGCGTCAGTCGCATGACAAGCCGCCGTCTCCGTTGCCTCCGCCTGCCCACCGAGCGCCGTACGCAGGGAAGTGTGCTTCACCACGCTACCTGCTTGAGGAAAGGCAGGTCTTTGAAGGACTTCCGCACGCCGCTGCCGAGAACCACAACTTTGCAGTGAGAGCACCACCGAGGTCTCAGCGCTGAGCCTTCTGCGATGCTCTGGCTGTGGTCCTTATAGCCAGCTATACCTAGGGAGCAGAAAGTCTGTTAGAAACTGCATCACATGAACTCAAAAGTCACAGTATTCTTCAGTGGTCTAGAGGAGCAGCATCCTCCTGCTCAGGGTGTGGAAGGCAAGCGTGAAACTACGGCCCCATGGGGAAACTGTTTCATCTAGACCAAAACCAACTGTGTGAACAACAAGGCAAAAGTACATCTGTGTGTAAGGAATGAGTAGCTAGACCAACATAGGAACACACAGGCCTAACCAACTGCGTCAAGTTTTCCAGCACAGGAAATGTCTTTGAGTGACCGACACAGGAAATGTCTTTGAGTGACCGACTTAAAATCAGACTGGACAAAAAAATCCTACTAGTGCTGGGAGCTACTGGGAGAAACCCCTTACTGACAGTGAGGTAGATAACATAATGGAAATCAATGGATCAGACCAATCAGGGTGTCGTTAACATCAGGAGCAGGTTCACATGTACTGATCACATACAAAGAGAAAAGCACCGCTTAGAACAAGAATCAATTATTTCATTCTACAGCCTGAACTGACGGGGTGGAAATGCCTTCATATGGACTCGGTTAAACTCCTGTACTGGCAGCTCACAGGAACGAATGGCCACTCACCGTTGCTGTTTGCCGGAAATGGGACATTGGGCTGCTTCAGCCCGTAAGACCCCATGATCCTGGCGGGTCCCATGGAGCCTGCCTGCGGAGCCTGAAGCAGCAAGTGTTGCCTGTACTCCATTGGCGGGTTCAGCCGGTGACTGGTGGCGGCTGCCATGGAGGATGGGATGTCTGGAGCATTACTAACCTCGTAGCTGTTGGGAATTCTGACGTGGAGCAGGTTAGAGAACGCCGCTACAACGCTACTGATGTTCTAAAAGCAATCATAAAAACATGCCTTTGTTTTCATCAGACAGGCAGTCAGACAGCACCAGTGTCAATTATTAGAAGATACCACAGCTCTTTACTATCCTGTGCTACAGCCCCTTCAGAGTCACCATCTATAACACACAGCGGCAGTTAACGTACGTAACACAACCGTATTTCTTTTACCTCAGCAGCCGTGGGATGTAAAGTAATTGCTACAGATATAAGGCCAGATTTAGGACCATTCTGGGATGGTCCAAGCTGAGAGGCAAAGAATCCAGAACCAGGTAACGCTCCTGAACCGGGTTCTGATTTTATGTAATTCCTTTTGGCTTCCGAACCTGGAAAGAACACAAAATACACCAGGTTAATCCTACTTGCACCCAAATGCAACAAACTAAACAGCCTAGTTCTAATTGTCTGCTGTGCTGCTGCCTCACCTTTTCCAGTACTGCTTGGTAGGATGGGAATGATGGGCGATGGTACAGGTTCTGGGTTCTCTTCCTTCACAACTGACAAGTCTGGGTACCTACTTATTTCCATTCCCACCACACTTTCAGGAGAGGAAGAAGGAACAAAGCTGTCAGGAGTGTCCCTGTCCTCGCAGTGATCTTGAACCCTGCAACAAAACCCAAGAACACAGTTTTGGAAAACTTTTGGGAATGGTCTAAAAACCTTTGGTAAGCCAAAGTTACAAATCCTGATGGGGAGCTATCATGAACTTGCTTCTTGCTAACAGTCACGGAATGCAGTTCCATGGTAGGCCATTATTCTAGGCATCTCACTGCACACTGTTTACTTTCCCAAGACAAGAAAACAGAGGCACTAACATAGCCCAGGCTCCACCACAGAACTGTCTGCTCCTCATGGCTCCACCTATCTGCGTAAAAAGTTAGTATACAATATTTAAAATTTCTGGTTTAATTGTATTCTCTGGTTTATCCCTCCTTGTCCATGCACAGGCTTCAGTGTTTCAAAGCCACCCAACTTCTGGCTAGGCAAGCGAAAGGGAGGCAAAAGGGAAGATCTCTCTGTAGGGAGCCTCATTTTCTATCCAGCACCTCTCACACGGTAACAGAAACCCAGTAGAGCTGGGGAGATTTCAGGCTGACTCTTGGACAGTACTGCTGCCTTCTGCAGCGGTCACATGCTGTCGTGGTACCAAGTGCTCCAGGGCAAATGCAAATTTATAATGTTTTCTTCCAGTTTTAATAGAGCAAGGGAATGAACCAACAGCCTAACAGGAGGTAGAGTCCAGCACCTATTTCACTACGCTGCTTCCTGCACGTGGAACGGTAAGGGTTAACCAGGACAAAGGATCCCATTACATTCTCTGCGCTGTGTGGATTTCGTTTCTTCACTGTCTCATCTCCTGCTGACAGATCACAGAACCTGCTCCAAAAACCTGCCTGAAGAAGTCAAGGAAAACCTACCTTAACTCCTCCTGATTGTTGTGAGGTGGCGTTGGAAGCGAAGCAGGAACATCCACAGTTTTCGGGCCCTGAGCCATGGCTCTTGCTAATAAATCATCCTGCGGCCTGAAAGGCAACTGGAACTGCTTTGGTCCCAGAGCTTTGGTAACTGGAAACAGAAACGCACGGCACAGTGAGACACTGTCACGCTTTTCTACTCATACGTTCTGTGTAGCAGGGCAGTGGTGGCTCCCCGATACAACCGAGGCTTTGCAGCAGATCGTAACGCTCCTTGCAACCGCTGACGGTTTGTCTCCCTGTTTACAAAACCCCACCACCTCTGAAACCCTGCAAGTATTTGAAAGCACCTAATGACTCCATGCAAAGCCTGCGGAGGATGCATTTCAGGGAGACTGCTTTTGAGCCTGCTCAACTACCTGGTGAGTCCTTTGTACTGGGCATAAATAAAATGACCTTAAGGTTTTCTTTTCCATTTCTTAAGAATGCTTCTGGCTCTCCACATGTTTTCCAAACAGAAAGGGGAAAGGCTACCACTGGACATTACAGCCGTGTACAGTAAAGCTGGGTAACAACGATTACAGGCACGCTGGGTCTATACAAGACAACTATAGCAACTGAAAAACAACATCCCAGTTATCTGTTCTGCAATTTGCTACAAACTCGACTCATGTCGTATGGAAACAACACGCGTTGCGCTTACCGTCGTGACCTCCCAACACACCAGCCTTGCCGGCAAGTTCCTCAGTGGTTGCGAAGCCATTTACCAACTTCTGGCACGCCACGGGAGGAGGCGTGGGAGGGAGAGAGGCTGGGGGTGTCGGAGGATTGCTCAGGTTGTTCTGCTGCAGGAGATGGAAGAACCGTAAATCGGTCATGGAACACAAGGTGAGAACCTGCCTTGTTCCAGTACCGGACAATGCAGCCCACTCACACGTCCTTACACCCTGAGGTGGCACTGATGAGCAACGATGGTTAATTCTCTGGTATGGGACCAAATGCACAGAAGTATCTACTATAAAAGACACAATGTTTTGCTTTTCTCCTATCAATGATGTTATCAGAGAAGTAGTTCACATGAGGGGTATACATTACTGAAAGAAGATGCAGCTATATTATTTACAGAAAGGCACAAAAAGCATTTTTAGGAATGGTTTGGGAACCCCAACAAGTTCCCACAGTCTGAGCAAAGCTCTGAAAAGACTGAGCCAGCTGTTCCACAGTGACTCGCATCCCCACGAACAAGTCAGCTTACCCGACTGTCACTAAAAGGGGAGCTACCTCACGTAGGCTTACTTAACTCTCCATATTTTAACTGAAAACTAAATGAGAACTTCAGCATCTGCTCTTGCTGCCGCCATGCCTACAAAGCTAATACTTACGTTCACTTCTGACCACAACAACTATTTCACACTCCCATCTTACAGGCCATGTAAGGCTGGGGTAAGCACCACTGCTCTGCAGTAAGTTACTGAAGTTTCATATTCAGGAAGCCAAGCAGCAAATTTGGTTCTGTCTGTTCGCTATCTTGCTGCTCTCCCAGTACTGCCACTCTGATCTCACAGGCAGAGTGTTCCATTCTGTGGGTTATTAGCTCATCAAAAGACAGCCGACACTGTGCAGAGTCCTCAGGTTCTTAGTTAGGGCTTAGTGGGCAAAGCAGGGAAGTCCATTTCCCATTTAATTCCCACTAAGAAATGCTTTCAATGGCTTTGCAAAGTACCGAGAATTCAGCCTTTTCTGCTCCATAAAACTGTAATTACAATTTCCCCTATTTAGCAGCCATTTGTGAAAGGAATACTTGTAGATTTTAATTATTTTACAACCCAGTTTCTAGAACTGATTCCCACTTTGAGAGAGTAAGACAATGGTGAATGTTTCACCACTGCACTGCCTGTCTGCTCTGGCAACAGATTGTGATTGTCTTCTGGTCGCGTGAAGGCACAACTCTGGCCAACGAGCAGTAATAATGCCACGAACATTCTTTCCCACAGAGAGCACACACACGGTGGGGATCCAGACTAAAACTGTACCTTGTAAATGAGCTGGGAGTAATAATCTGAAGCCCCATCAAGAGTAGCGCTACCAAAACTTCCCACAAGTCGATTTCCACCATTTAGCTGGCCACTGCCATAGGGAAGGAAGTGTGCAAAGCTCACTCCAATTATTGGTTCCATCAGAGGCAGAAGAGAAAGCTGCTGTATTAAAAGAGGAAAGGTAGAAATTAATTTAACTGTAACACAGAAGCATGGCAGATCTCCAAACATCAGAAGAATGGTTCCTAATTTAAAACACGTACTGGGAATTTACCCACTATGAGAAAAGCGTGTCAGACACGGGCCTCGCTGCCTGTTACGCGAGGTGGTCCCTGTCCCTCGGAGCCACAGCTCCGGCTCCCCGGCAAGTTCAGCCAGAGGCTGCCAGAGCGGACGGGAACTCCGCGGCTTTGAGAGTACCAAATGCCTGCCATGTCAGTAGAACTCCCAAACTGAAATGAAACCAGAACTTGAAATCCCCTGGTTTTACGGAAGTTCTCATTTGCTCCACCCTCTACTCCAAATTCCAACTTCACGATCAACTTCACTTCCATCAGGACAAGTCCACTCTTCAACGCGTCCTCCTGATGCGCTGCCCAGCACCTGCACACCCACCTGCTTCAGCTGGATGAAGGTATCAGCGTTAGGGTAAATGGCTTGCTTTTCTTCTTCCTCTTTTTTCCTTTTCTTGGACCGAGGAGCTGCCTTCTCTCCCGTCCGCTGAGTTCGCTTATTTCTCTGCTTCTTGGTTTCGGGTCCGACATCTGTTCTTTGAAGCTGGCTGTTACTGCACCCAAACCCACCTTGCATTTGGTTTCCTGCTGTTTGCTGCTAGAAAAGAAGGAAGTGAAGCAGAATTTTTGATGTTTTAATACACGGTTTATTCAAAGTTATTGCACAATAGTCTGAAGAACACACCCAGTATAATAAATCTCATTGGTAACAAGCTGTATTTTACGGTTTGCTCACTGTGCTGTCTCAGGGGTGACTCTAACTGCTCTACTGTCCCCACACACAGAACTACGACTCACCATTCACGCCACCGACACCTGAAAACGCAATTAAAAACTCACAGACCAGAAATGTCTTCTATTAAATACCCCCTAAAATGCCTAAAATAAAGTTACATCTGCATGCAACCTTAGAGATTTCCATCAGGGCCTAATGAACTGGGAGAAAGGGGCGGAAGTTAATACAATACAAATGTCTTCTGAGGTCAGGAACAAAACCAGGAATGTGAAACACTTCTGGATTGTACCATTTCCTTAAGGACTTTCAGTACGAATTTGCAAAGCCATTCTTCACATGGAAGTTGTGTAAAAGCCATCAGAATGGGACTTGGTAACGCAAGAGAGTGACAAGTCCAATTTCTTTTCATCAGTTATTTCAAACAGCTCTCCACAACCACTACGGTGAACACTCTCACCACGATGCCTGTCGTGTGTGTCTTAACCGTGGATCTTTAACACCGACCTAAGCGACCTGCTGCTCACAATTCCCCTTATTTTTATCCGTCTTGACTAATTTTGAAAGTGTTTAAACTTTGCTTCAAGGATGTATTTAGAGTTGAGGCAGTCATAAAACCAAACTGAGGAGAGATTCAAGATTACAATTAAATGACCAACAAATCCAAGTGGAAAGTGTATCCCACCTCCACATTACGCAGTTTTCTTTAGGTCTGTTTTTAAGAAGGTTGTACATTATTAAATCACATAATGCCATTTATGTAAAGAATTAATGCTTCTTTCCATTAAAGTAAAATTAATTAGAGAAATAGTCTCTAACACAGAAATCCATGAATTATAAGAGATTTAACCATTTCACACTTTTGATAAAAGTCCTAGAGCACAGTCTCTGCTAACATCAGAGTCAGTACGTGATTTTCACTGGCAAAGCCTGCGCAGGGACTTGGTTCACAGGCCCTGGGGTGCAGCTGAGGGGTGCCTGGCACCTCGGCAGAGCCGCACGGGCCATCCACACGAGACTGAGGGGGGTCACGGAAGGAAGCAGCCCACAGGCATACCGCACACCCTTTGGAAATGTACGAGTAGGTAATTAAGAGACAGCCTGTAAAATCTTGCCTTTATCTCGGTAAATATTAGGAAGTGGTGTTTTTAAAGATGATTAGCTGTAGAAAAATGATTTTTTGCATTTTAGCGATTTCTGAATACACCGATCTATGAAGTCATACTAAAACTCGTTCTTTCTGTACCACAGATGATTTACGCAGGGAGAGAAGGCAGGAAGGGAGGTACAGATTCCTTAAAGCTGTTTATTCCACCCTGGTGCAGGTAGGTTATCTCCCCACCCTTTCACAAATGCCCGCGGTAAAGGCACCAAACTGCCCTTGACTTTTCAGGATCACTGTATAACAAAACCAGTACCAGGCTCACCATTCCTTCAGCTGGGTTCTGCTTCTCTGGTAACTTCTTATCCCCAGAAGCCTCCTCTTCTGTTCGGCCGCTGTTCTCCGACTTCTGATTTAGAAGAGATGAGGACTTCTTATTTTTCAGCAGGTGTTTCAGCAGTTCGTTCCCTGACTCCCCTTTCGCTGGGGGAGCGCTAGCCGGTTGGGCTGGACTCTGAGCTGAAGAGGCAGGCTGTGATGGGACCTTATCTTCTTCCACCTTAATACTGCTCGGATTTTCTGGTTTAGGCTCAGCTTGACCTGAGCACTGATCAGCTTCTGCCTTTTCTAGTTTAACTTCTTGAATGCTGGTGGGTGTATCTGCCTTGGCCTTCTCAGCCTCTGTGCTGGCACTTGGCTGTTTCTGGGGCAGACTGCTGTTGGGGAGCTTACATTCCAGCTCTGGAGAGGTCTGGCTCTCTCCTGCGTTTGATGCTGACGGGCCCGTTAACTCCACCGACTCTTGTTCATCTTGATGACGTGGAAGTTCACTGGGGGTGTTAACTGTGGGGGTGGAGGTAGCGTCAGAAACGGTCGGAGTTGATGGTGCAGTTATATCTGAATGTGGAGTTGACGGGGCTTTTATTGACTCGGCATCGTCATCCTTTTTCTTTTTTCGCGTCCTTTTCTTTTTTCCTTTCTCTTCTGGGATTATGTCAGAATACAGCTGTATGAGAGACTGGCTTGATCCAGGGAAGTTCGTTGCCTGGGGCACACTAGTGTCCGACCCACACGGGGCACCACTACTGAGCACTGCAGATGAAGGAACAGGAGAAGCAAACGAAGGCCTGACTTGGTTCTGCGTGAAGGTGGCCCCGGGGAGATTCCCGTGGGTTTGTTTTACGTTATGGAAATTAGGGGCTCCACCTGGAACAGCGGACGCATCGGGTCCAAAAGCTGGAGGTCCCACTGGCCTTCGCTCACTGCTTTGCATAAAATTCGTGGCAGGAGGCGAGGTCACGGGACCTTGTGGCAGAATGTGCCCCATTTGTTGCTGCTGATGCTGTGGAGACTGCTGAAGCGGTCGTGGAGTTTGTATGAAATCACAAGGCAGATCAGAATTAAAGAAAGGTATCTGAGCTAAGGATGTTTTGTTATTTAATTCAGACCCTATCATACCGTGCTGTTCTAGTTCCACTCTCTGCTGCAAAGCCCTCTGTCGATCTACCTCCTGCATAAGCTGAATGCGCTGCCGTTCCTGTTGCTCTCGTAAACGCTCCTTTCTTTCCCGCTCCTGAAAACTTTCACTAAAAGGGTTATTGTCCTCAAACTCCACCCTCGGTGGAGGCCCAGACTGCGCAGTTGCGTTTGGACCAGGCACAGGAGCTGGTGTGCCAGGAGTCATTGGCAACGGAGTCATTGGAGGCTGCATCCTTGCTGGATTCATGGAAATATGACTTGCGGGGGGATTTGCAGACTGCCATGCCGACAAGTTTGGCATTCTGGTCGGGTTGGATTGCCCAGGGATTACCACTGTGTGCTGCTGATGCTGGAGCTGTTGTGCCACCATGGGGAAGTTTTGCTGATTCATTGCTGGTGATGTTCCTCCTGGAACCAGTGGTGGTTGAGCCTGGACGCCCGGCATTAGAGCGTGGGGTGCCATCCCACACTGCTGCTGCTGCTTGATTCGATATTCCTCAATTAGTTCAGCGTGCTCTTTCTGCTGCTTGCGGATCTAGGAATTAAAAAAGTCATTATTCAGCTCTGACAGGTACTGACTATGCAAGTGACATAAAACATGCAACTCACCGTTATAATTTCAGGAGACAGTGAACCTCGGGCAAAAAAAACCATTGCAGCAGTCTTATTTTCCTTTGTAAGGCTAAATAGCTTTTATTTCATTAGAAATACTACCATCCTGAAATTTTAAGAAAGTAACAGTGCCTCAAAGTTCTAATTACATGCCAAGACTGCACTGTGCTGGAGAGCATACAAACCTTGGGGCCCCCTTGTAGGCCCCCTTCCTTGGGGCCTACAAGGAAGCTGGGGGGGACTTTTTACAAGGGCCTGCAGTGACAGGACAAGGGGTAACGGGTTTACATTGAAAGTGGGGAGGTTTAGATTAGATATCAGGAAGAAATTCTTCCCGGAGAGTCACTGGAACAGGTTGCCCAGAGAAGCTGTGGATGCCCCATCCCTGGAAGTGTTCAAGGCCAGGCTGGATGAGGCTTTGAGCAACCTGGTCTAGGGGAAGGTGTCCCTGCCCATGGCAGGGGGGTTGGAACTAGATGGTCTTCAAGGTCCCTTCCAACCCAAACCATCCTATGATTCTATGATTTTATGAAACCTAAACCCACAGTGAGCCTTGTCCTACAGATCTTACCATCCATGCACAGGATAACAACAGCTGGGAACAGACAGGAAAAAGGAAACTGAGATGGATGCTCTTCACACACCAGCAAAAATTTTTAAAACATGTAATTGAAAAGGTAAAGTTTACAGGAAAACAGGGAGGTAGATTCCCATTTATTCACAGGCAGATCCTCAAAATTCACACAGCAGATGAAAATGGCAAACTGCTGCTCCAGAATTTTCAATTTTAAGAGGAAAGTAAACTCGACTTGGACACTAAATGTTAAACCTAGTAGTTTATTTTCAAGGCAAGTAGGAGAAGCCAATGGGAGGATATGGCAGTGTCAACTGGACAAGAAAGAGCATTTTGGAAACACAGCAGATACCTAACTACACTGCTCTCTCAAAAAATGAAAGGACTTGTAATTCACTGGTTAATAATATTATAGAAACTCTCTCAGTTCTGTTCATTAGATCATGACTTCCACAACTTCCATTTGTGGTTTGTACCGATAGAAAAAGCCCATAACATAATTAAAAATGTTTGATAGCACTCTCCTTTGCCTGCAGCAAGGGAGAAGCCAGAAAGCTCAGGGTAACAGAGATGTCAGGACACGCTCCAGAATGCAGGACAGATGCACCCAAAAGGCTATTTACACAGTAATCTCAGGTCCAAGATGATTTACGAGCTCTGGCTCGGCACTGCCATGCCAAATAACAGTGCCACTGCACAAAGCCACCAACTGGATCGATCTGCACTGCACAAGCTCCAGGACTTCTCCATTGGTGTATGGCACGAAACCTGTGCTGGCCCTGCATGCCCAAACAACGAGGCCTCCAAACCACTACACGCTCTCACTCGACACCTGTACAATGAGGCCACCAAACGACTACAACCCCCTCAAGTGGCAGATCAGCACGTGACCGTACTTGGAATGAGTCAAGATCTCAAAGGACCAGCGCTGACTACACCCAGCTGGATTTGAGCCGACCTGTGCCGATCGACCCAGTGATTTTAACAGCGCAGGGGAGGACGAGGCAGAGCTTATTAGCACAGGCACAGTGCCACAGCAAAGCAGTTTAAACTGCCCTGGTGGCAGAGACAACATGGCAGTGTCTGCATGGCTCTGTGCCTGAGCTAATAACCCTGTCAGACATGAGCTCGTGTTGCACTAAGTCAGCTCCGGTTTCGCTGCGCCTGTGTCCAGGACCAGCAACTCACAGGGATCTGAGAGCTCTTTCCTCAATGTGCACATATAGAGACTGTGCGCTTTTCAAAAACTAACAAAAGCTTGATTACAGAAAAATTAATTGATGTGATTTGAAAGAATGGTCAATTGCTTCAAATAGAAGGTCCTTAAAAATATACTTTAAGAAAACCTTATTCAAGCTCCTACAAGATAGGTAAGAAAGTGCAGTTTAGGGTGTGGAGGACTGGTCTAACGCAGTGGTTGAAGGGGAGTGGAGGGCATTACCAGCAATATATGAAACTTAGGTTTAAAAACTAAAAAAACCAGAAGAACCTTAATTACGAGGTGCTGAATGGATCTGCCAGCCATGTCATGATGAGCAGCCACTACTTCAACATAACTTCACCCTAAGACCAGACTGACATATGTATGCCAGATTGGTTAAAGTGAATTACATTTTTTTTTTTTTTTGCATCTATTTGTGATTCATTGTGGAAGGGGAAAAAGAGAAAGAAAGTATGCAGACATAATTTATCTGCTCCATCCCTCTTCCACACAGTGAAAAGATGACCCAACTAATATTCCATCCAGTGCATACTGTATCTTGAGGCAGCACAGGAGCAAGAACTCAAGGGTCAGATACTACTTAGGACTTGGTTCCAAGCAGCCTGCTGCCCATTTCCCCCCTCCTATTAATAAAGGACAATTCTAAAGCATTTTCGGGTTCAGCAAAAAAGACAATCACGCCAGCCAAGATACAAAGAGCGTCTTGAGGAACACAGCATTCAATGCCGTTGGTCAAAGCGCAGATTTATCAAAGCTACCACAGGCTTAACTTTAATCTCGCTTACTATAATCACAGTTACAAGACGTAGCAAGTGAAATTCCAACTGAATCTGAGGAAAGAAAAGCAAACCCCAGGGAGAAGTGGTTACATACTGGGAAGAGGGGCCCAGAGAAGCTGGGAAATCTCCACTCGTGGAAGACTGACAAAACTTGACTGACAAGGTTGCGGAGCAACTTGATTTAACTGTGAAGCTAGTTCTGCTTTGATCAGGAAACCAGATGATCTCCAGATACCCCCCTGACCTGCATTACTCCACGATGCAGTAACAGATAACACGCACTGACGATCTGCGTCTCGGAATGAAACAGATCATAAAACCAGACTAATGCTAAAGATACAAAGAAAAGAGATTTTCAAACACTAACACTTCGCTGGCACATAACCAAGAGGTTTTGACTGCGTACGGACACCGGAAAAAGGCTGAGTTGGGAGGTTCATTCAAGCCTAAAACAAATCCTGGCATGCAAGACTTTCCTCCAAACCTGTCATTTACGATCTTCGTGGTGCCAGGAACTCTGCTGCAAGTCGTTTTGCCAAGCAATTTCCCCTCTTCCCAAAGTACTAAACCTGCTTTTTGTCACAGTGTATGCCATAGCATATTCTCCTACAACTCCAGCATCACCAGCAATCCAGAGTAATGCTGTTACACAAAAAATGTGACAAGGAGTGACTTCCTTTAAATAGGCTCTGCTGCATTTTCACTCGCCTTTCAGAAGATGCAGAAGAAAGAGTCACACCAGTATGACAGCTTAGTATTAGGGTGACCAGTTTGGATTCCAGCCGATTACCTGTTCGAGCTGTTTCTGGACCATACTTTGCTGCTCAGTAACATGCTTAAGCTGTTCTGCATCTTCCTCTGGGAACTCGCGGCCAGCTTTCTTGGCTGTACGCTGTTTTGCCGAGAGTGCCTTTTTTGATTTTCTGTGCGCTCCAATTTGCTCCTCGAGGTACTTCTGTTGCATCTGAAGAAGTTGTTGTGTTTCTTGCAGCCATTCCTCATATTGCTTTCTTTGGGAATCATCTAGAGAGAAGGGAAATTAAATATGATATGATCTCATCCTGGGGGTAAGCTCTCATCCTACTTTTTAGAGATAAAGTTTAACCATCAGGTTCCCCCCCTATTTTAATAAACCATTGGCCAAGTTCAGCCAAATTTCACAGAGGATTGGCATCTCAGGATCAGCTCTTGGAGTGATCAGTAAGGGAGACAGAGATCCAAATTACTGCATTTATTGAGACAAAGCAGTTTTAACATAGTCCCTTAACTTCAAGAGACACCAGCCCACTGTCTAGCCAGGAAATCTGCGTTCTCTAGCCAGTGAGAAAACGTAGCTTTGGAAGCAGCTACAGAACCTGGTGATACCCTGTTCTGCCACCCAAGAGGGGACTTGGAAGACCTCTGGAAGTACTCAGGTAGAGGGAAAACACAAATTTACAGGAAACAGCTTCATTGATTCTGGTGGCTGCAGAAGAGTTCTGTACATACAAAATCTATTTTTATTACTACCTCTAAGAAAACAATTAAAATGATAAACATCCATCAAATATTCATGAAATGAAAGAAGATACTGTCTTTGTAAAAATAACTGCCAGTCCTCCACACAGGGCCTGCAGCACCAGTGCCTCTCCTCCCCCCAGACAAGCACACTCTCATTTAGACTGTAACTGAGACATTACTCTCTTTACAAATGAGGAACGCTCATCTGCTATGAGCAGTCCATTGCTCTCAGATGTTTTTCTCCAGGCAAAACAATCATGTCTGCTAACACTTGATCTGCACTAAGCCCAGAAGGGAAGAGAGGAGGTCTGGTGATGGTATCATTTGTCTCCTGATCTCACTGCTGGCATGGACCTTCCTTGTGAAGAAAGTGTGTTTGATAAAGACACTTCCAACAGCAGTGTAATTTAATATAACCATGTCCTCCTTCTGCCCCAGTCCCTGCCACCTCCAACTTTAACAGTCACTGTGGCAGCAACAGCCATCGGCTCTAGCAGTCCAACCAAATCAATTCACAGAGCCAGCTCCAGTCTCCAGGGCTGCCCATTCTTTGAAGGGTAAATTCTGCAAAACTAATCACATAACCTGAAGGGACAATTGAGTGGAAATGATGGAGAGTAACTGCAGATGGGAGCAACATGAAAGTGCAAATGAAAGTACTGAAATATTAACAAGTTCCAGGTAAGAATAACTACTACTGAAATGAAAGATTTTCTCAAGTGCTCACAGCCAGCCCCCATCACCCAGAGCGAGGCCACCGCTGAGAGCCATGTCAAATGTCACCAATAATTAATACAGAAAATGCTACTAAAGCTTCGCATTGCATATTTAGCACTGCTACTCCAGTTTCTGCTAAAGGTAAAAGTGTTTACTCCTGGTTCTGATTCATAAGTATCAAGGACAGTTTTTGCAGTGACAGAAACGCTTTTTTACATGTGGTTTTCCTCCCCCAACCTATGTTCAGTTTTAATTTCTCCTAATAAATCTCTTTCTCATCACAGAGACGAGGAACTTAAAATTGATCTAGGGCAAGCAGAAATAAGGAATCCAAAATACTATTACTACGTATTTCTATTTTCAACAATTGCACTTCTCAGCCAGACTTGCTTAATTGATGCCCACTAACCTTTTTTTGGTATTTTTAAAGACGATGATGCAGCACAAAACTTTATGCTTCTTAGACAAAAAATAACCCAACAATATAGACTGTTGTTCTCAATGAACTCAGAATATTACAACTCAACTGAAGACCAGTTTTTTGAAACAGCAGTCTGTCAGTTAACAGATTACTATTCTCACTGAAATCCTACTAATGCTAATTTTCTGTTTGTTGCGTTTCCTTCTTTCCTTGCAGTGTTTTCTTTGGGGATAGCTTTCTAGAAAAAATGTTAATAACATTTACTGTGCACCCCTTCATTGATTGGTATCATAATGATAAAATGACTCAATTTTAAAAGGATTGATTTTTTTGAGACACTGTCTATTTATGGACATTTTATTTACAAGGACAACAAAACTGCAGAATAAAACATCAACATACGATAAATTACTCAATCTGTACTTACTGACAAAACCAGGACCAAAGTTTGGAGGATTAGGTCTAGAAATCTGAGGTGTCAAACTTCCATCCTAGAAATTTCAGTAAAACATACAGACAAGAAAATTAAATGATGGTTCAATTAAAAGGCCCCCCCCAAACCTAGATATCATTATGAAACAATTCTGTTGTAAATGCTGTTGTATTACCTGCGTAATTGCCTGCTGCATGTGATTTTGGCCTTCACTGGTCTGCGCCCCGGGCACTGGCTGACCCATAAAGGGAAATCTATTGACACATAAACAGAAAGAGAAACATAAAACTGGTGGGTATTTTTGGGGGAAAGACCACCTTTTGTGCTTCACTAATTTTAGTTTAATTTTAAACAAAGCATCCACATATTTCACAGACATTTGCCTGAACTTTTTCAACTTCTGGAGAATATTAATTCTCATTTGATGCTGCAACATTTTGCCCTTGGCTGAAACTACTGCATTTTAGACTTTTCAGAGAGGTTAACGGAACATGATGTCCTGTGCTAAAGCAGCGAAGACACACCAAAAAAATCCCACCCCCACACTGCATTTGTATTTTATAATATTATGATAGAAACGAAAGGAGAGAGATTTAACAGATTTAGATGACATGGTCACCAACACAGTCAACTAGAGCTGGCTGTGGTATGTCACATCTTATCATTAACACCTAAGTCTGTCAGAAAAAAGAAAATGTGCTGTTGTAAGGGCCACATAAAAAAAAAAAAGGTGCAGATCCTTTCTGGCCCACAGACTCCCCACCTCCAGTAAAAGCAGTTATGGTCAAGTCTGTACTGTTCACAGCTCGTTTAGTACTCAGGACACATTTAAAGAGAGGATGAAGCTCGCATTACTTGGGCTAAATCTTAATTAGACTTCACATTAAATGATGCGCTGCAGCAACATGAAGGTTAGCTGTTACATAGCCATCAACAGTTTTCCAACAGTGCATGGGAGATGTGTCATGACATAATTAGAAAGTGGGAAAACAAGAAAAACATCAACACTGAGGCCACGTTGACCATGCTGACCAAAGACACTGCAACTGGAACACAAATCTGATTAGTTTTAAGCGTTTTTACAGTTTCTGCTGCCCCGCCCGTTTTGCTCTTCAGAGATAAACTTGTATTAGCATGGACTATGAACTATGACAAAAAGATCTTTCTCTGATTTCTTCATTTCCAGTGCAGTTTCCCCTAGCTCTATCATTTCCTTTTACATTCTGTAGCCCTAAAAATGCTATCAAGCGTTGCCTACCTGTTCATAACCATTGGTGGCATCCCCATGTTACTCTGTGCCATGACTTTGTTGATCCCCTTAAGAGCCACCATTTTTGCTTTCATTATGGGATCAGTAATCGCATCAAAGTCTATAAAAGAAAAACAGTAAAAGTGAGTTATATAGCTGAACATTACAAATTATTAACTGGAACTGACTTGTTTAGCTTTAGTTCTTGCATTAATCATCAGTAAACCAACATAATTGCTTTACTATTCACTTGTCCTCTGCACTTTGAAATTAATGGTTAATATGTAGTAGTTTCATATATCCTCAATGGAAAGTTACTCCAGCAGCAACTGTTGTTGTTTGCAGCCACGACACACAAAGGAAAGCAGGTCAGGCGGAGAAGGGCTCTAAACCAAGTGTGGCCTATGACTAACGAATTCTATTTACAGGTTTAAGAACCAGGAAGACGAGTTGTTTCTGCGAGTTCAGTTGGCAAATTGACACGTCACCACTAACGGACTAAGAAAACCTGTTTAGTCACTCTGTAACTCCCAGTAGCACTACAGGCAGAAAGGCACATGCCACATACAGCATCCAAAAGGACTATAAACACGAACTCTGCATCTTTCTGGCCGTCTCTCCTATTTGGTGCCACACGTAGAGCAGGATAAATGGGAATAGAGAATGGCTGAGCTTGGAAGGGACCTGTGGAGGTCATCCTGACCAGCTGAGATGGCTGCAGCTCCTTCAGCCACGCTACAGATATGGAGCTGTGATTTAGAGGGTAGGTTAAATTTGTCTTTTGAATGAACAGCCTTGACGGGCAGTGTAGTTACAACTAACGCATTTCTAAAAATGTGCTATTTCATTAATAACAATTAAATAGTAGTGCTGGTGTTGATCTGAATGGTCAAACTCCTGTCCCATATCCTACTGGAAACTACAGTTTATCTTAAACACTTAGAGGATGTACAGAATTATTTACAATGTTTCTGGGTCTTGCCTGGATTGTGAGTTAGTAACACAGCTTTCAATAATCCCTCTCCTCAAGACACACTGAAAAAAAAAATGTAATAAAACCCCCCATAAACAGAAAATTGATACATCAAATATCAAAAGATCAGCTATTGCACTTGATCATTTAATTCTGTTTACAAAGGGTGCATTTACTTCCTATCACATATGTGAAATTGAAGTATAAAGAGAGTATGTGACAGAGCTGATGTCAGACAAGTTAGCAGTAACACAGTTACCCTGATCCCTGGTAAAATCAACAGCAGCCTTGCCACAGAGTTCAAAATTCCACCTACGTGCTCAATTTCCAGACTCCCATTGTACCTACTAGGCAGGTTGGTTTTGTTATGCCACCTTCAAGCTCCACGCACCTACCTCCTTCTTTCAGTGCTAAAGATTATTTAACTACTTACTGCTGTGTTTTGATATAACTGACTAGAACACACACAAATACATCACCCACATACCAATATTGGGGAAAAATGGCTCCGAACGTTGGCGAATCATGGCTTGCATCTGTCGCTGCTGCTGCTGCTCCTGTCGTTCCTGATCCAAGAGGTCCTGCAGAAGAAGTGGCTGTTCCTCTAGCAGAAGTGGTCTCTCTCGATTTTGTTGCTGAGCTAATGGTTGAGGGAGCATTATCTGTTGGGGACCAGATATGCCACTGGGACCAGGACGGTTTGTTACAGCCACAGTTGGATTAGAGGTCTGTCCCGTCCCAAAGTTATGATTAGCTGACTGACCCTGAATAAAACCTGGATTTGGTGACCCTTGAGAAAAATTATGGTTTATTCGTGGAACCATGGCCAAATTTGAATTTAAAGTGTTTTCCAAGATCTGTCCACCAGGTGTCATGAGTGTTTGTGGAATACTTGACGCGTGGTTCATCGGTGGGGTTGGCAAAGGTTGAGATGGAGACCCTAGAGTCCTTGCTTCAGCGTTATCAGAACTTTCATTTGCTAGCAAACTTGAGAGGACTGGTGTGGACCCAGAAATACTGCAGGAGCCTGCTGCTCCTTGAACAGGTAGTGGGGCAGATCCCTGAGCATCTGGACTAGGCACAGTTGTTTCCTGACTAGGAACAGTGGTAGCTTGATCAGGGAATTCTGGGTTAGCAGGCTGTGCAGGAGCCTTTTCTCCATCCTTTAACTCCACTTCAGCAGCCTGTTGCGTACTTGTGGATTCAGCATTTCCATCACCTTTTTCATTTTCACTCTTTTTTTCCTCCTGAGTGTTTGGGGAAAGTACCTCTGTTTTAATTTCATTTTCTGTAGCAGATTTCTTCTGTGGAGACTGGGTCTCAGGAGGAGAAACAGCCCTGTCACCTTGTTCTTTTTGTTTTGGTTCTTCCGTCTTGCCCTGGATATCTAGTTTGTCATCAATGGGAACACTAAGATCTAGTTCTTCATTAAACATCCCTTTCTTATCTCCCACATCAAGGTCTGGGTCTGTGTATGCAATTATATCAAATTCCCCAGATCTTAGAAGATCGTCAAGGTGAGGATCATTGGTTTCCAAATTATCTAAAGTGTCCAGTTCATCTCCTTTCCCATCTTCTGTGTCTAGATTCAAATTTTCCAGATCTTCATCATCTAAATCCTTGACTTCAACCCCGTCGAGGTCCTTTACATCCAAATCTTTTACAGCAGGATCATCAGGATCAAGCTTTTCTTCTAGACCATCACTTGGCTGGTTGGGAATCTGTAAATTTGCAGATTCATCACTTGGTGCTGATGTAGGCAAAGATGGTCCTGGGAACGCATCAGCAACTGGTGTATGACTTAGAGAACGTATTACAAGTGCAGGTGGGTTGTCAGGATTGAGCTGATCCTGCTGGGGTTGCGACATATGCTCCAAACTTGCAGACATCTGCAACTGGTTAGGTATGCCTTGAGAGTTATGTCTCAGTGGTTCTGCTTGTCTTGGGCCTGGAAACTCCTGCCTGGGTATAAACCCTGTGTGTCGTTGATGTTGTGCTGCTGCATCCATAACATTTGCAGCGGCAGGATTAAAAGGCAGCCTTGGCCTTCCATCGGGAGCTCTGTGACGTAACTCGATAAACGCCTGACCCAATATATTGTGCTGCTGAACTGGAATTCCCTGCGGAGGAAAATGTTGAGGGATCCCAGATGTATTATTTATTTGTGGATTGTTCACTGGCCGAGGCATATCAATCGACAGGGATCTTCTCAGCTGTGGTGGAACTCCAGGTCGTTGCATTGGCTGCTGAGGACCAAGGAAACGTTCCTGACCTGATGGTGGACCATGGCCACCTCCTGGAAACCCATATCTAAAATAAAGTATGAGATTAAATAATCTTTTTTTTTTTTCCTCAGGACTGCCTAAGGCTGGCATATTTGACTAAATAACTGTTCACCAAAATGCTTGACACGATGCATTCATTAAAATATTTAAATAAATACCTTGACTAATTATGCTTACATTTAAATTAGCTTTATGACTACAATAAAATAATTGCTTTAATTATGCCTAATAAACAACCTGTTTTCAATTCCAATAATAATAACAGATAGAAAACTCTTACAGTAAGAAATAGCTTAGTAAATAAACTACATGTTAATGCAACTCAGCGGAAAACATAACATTGTGTGGATTTACAAATTACTGAAATTAAATCAAAATATTGAAAATAATAATTCCTGCGATGACTACATATGTTAATACTGGTATTCATTTTACATCATAGCATTCACTGGAAAAACGGCTCAGGCCAAAGTTGAAATCGTTTGGTCCATTATAAATTAAAACAAAAATATTACATTTTTTCATTATTAAGACATCAGAGCCTTTCACTTTTATTAAAAAAAAAAGCCCCAAAACCATGGGTAACCAGATCTTTAGGCTCACATACCTCTCAAAAGTATCAGACTTTCTCCATTCTGATTTATGAGTAATTGCCAATAAAAGACAGTGTAGAACAGTGTTAGTGTAACCTACATGTTCTAACGTTACGGATGCTTACAGGAAAACCATACGTACTGACTTCAGGAAGATTACCCGCTACTGCAGGCAACACAGATCATTTTCCATCCAAAAAAAAACCCCTTTCAGTAACAATTTCTGTAAATGTAGAACCACCCTGTAATATCCTGACTTTAAGAGGAAAAAAGAACTTACCTAAGACCATGAGGTCTCATCCCCATGGCATTCATATCGCCGGGAAACTGGGGCCTACTGAACTGCCCATCAGCAGAAAAAAATCTTTTGGGTATACGGTGAACCTTGGCCCACCCGGAGGGACAACAGAGGACCTAATATTCCCAGGATACGGAGGAGGAGGGCGGTTAAAAATTTGATTGAGGTTGTCTTGCTGCCAGTGCTGAAGAGGAGCTGCATGGGTAGGAGCTGCTGCGTCCTGCAAGGCTTTTTCCTGACGAACCGCATTCTTCTTCTGCTGCTGTTGCTTGGGTATACGGTGAACCTTGGCCCACCCGGAGGGACAACAGAGGACCTAATATTCCCAGGATACGGAGGAGGAGGGCGGTTAAAAATTTGATTGAGGTTGTCTTGCTGCCAGTGCTGAAGAGGAGCTGCATGGGTAGGAGCTGCTGCGTCCTGCAAGGCTTTTTCCTGACGAACCGCATTCTTCTTCTGCTGCTGTTGCTGTAGAATTATTTCACGTAATTTCTGGCGCTGATTAAAAACACAAACATCATTGTGCTTGATGCAGCAATTGACATATTCTGAAGTGTTACACTCTGCTAGGTTAAGCTAGTTGGAGGAAAGAAATTCTTCAATTGCTACAGAAAAATATAAACTACCAAAATCACCTCAGAAGTTAGAAGAGGGATCAAACGGTGCAAGATGTTGGGAACGCAACTTGATCTCCAGACCGAACGGTGCAAGATGCTGGGAACGCAACTTGATCTCCAGACCTCTTGTTAAAGTGTACAGTGTGAACCCATTTTACCAATTAACATACAAGCAACTCTCTTTTCCTTTCTCAATTCCAATAATGCAGCCCCTTTTACCATATGAAAAAGTACATTCTGAGGGAGGAAGGTGACTAGAGATTCACTGAAGAAAATTCAGCAAAACACCAAAGCTGCAGAATTTACTCTTAATTCTGTACAATAATAGTACCGATTTTTCCGTTTAAATCCACTTCCCATTGTTCCTTCCAGACAAAAGACTGAGCAGAAGTTTGCACAAGTTGAATGTGATTCTGTGTCTCAGCAAGAGCTGTTTGCCAAGCACTCGCTGGCAGAAGCCTGGAGCGGACGTGCCTCCAGGAGAGCAGTGACCAGTGGCAGGATTCACCTCAACAGGTCAGCCAACTGAGACGTTAGATGTCCCATCTGAGATCTTTGCCTACACTCCCTTTTGCAGTCAGTGGACAAATCACTGACAGTTAGTAGCATCTATTATAAGACAGAATTAATTGTGCTTTCAAAGTGGTGGGTTTTTTTCCCCTCACACTGTAGATAAAAGAGCTATTACACACCAATCATCTACATCTTTGTTGGCTCCAAAGATGGCCTTTGCTTCCTGTTTGAGTCTTGTCCAAACTCCTCAAAAATTATTGTTGTTTCTGTATTCACAGAACAGTTTGGGTTAGAAGGGACCTTAAAGACCATCTAGTTCCAACCCCCTGCCATGGGCTGGGACACCCTCTGCTAGACCAGGTTGCTCAAAGCCTCATCCAGTAGTTCTATCCAGAGGACCACATTAACATACTAAGAATGAAGATAATTCTATAATTCTATGTTATATAGTGATGTTTAATGGCAAGAAACTTCAAATATTAACAAGAATGTTTCTACTTATGAAATGTTAATACCATCAGTATTCAACATTATTCTCACCTGTCTTAACTTCTCAGTATCTGCTTGAGACATATTCATGGTATTCTGGGTGTCTGTTACTCCTGTAGTGGGTGCTGGGCCAGGAACCTGTGAAACTTTGGGAAACTGTTGTCCTTGAGAACTCATCGGAGAATTTGCAGATGCACTGAAGTTGCCCTCAGATCCAGGCCGTGGCTGTTCAGCAGTGTCGTGGGCCAATTGACCAGTTCCAAAGGATTCTGGCTGAGGTCTTGGAGTCATTGGTGGTTGATCGTACGGGTCACGTGCTGGAGCAGCTGGGCCATGGCTAAATGAATCTGTTATTGCGGGTCCTGCAGGTCTGGGAGTTTGAGAACATGGATCTGATGGCCTGACAAAAGTGCCCTGCAACCTATTCTGCGGTGTCTGCAGGAAAGGATCTCTGCTTGGTATTAGTCCTGGTCTTGTCACTGCAGGTCTGTTAAAACTCTCTGGAATTCCTGGCCTTGGAGTTGCTGGTTGCTGAGCATAAGGATCACTGAGAACGGGCCTTGGTGTTCCAGGAGGCTGGGCATAGGGATCAGAATGTCTCTGACTTGCTGGAGGCTGAACAAATAAATCTGCTGGCTGAGCAGGTCTTGGTGTTGGTGGTTGCTGCATATATGGATCAACTGTGGTGGGTCTAGGAGTTCCTGGGGGTTGGGCATAAGGATCAGCAACTGGACGAGGAGTACCTGGAGGCTGGGAGTAAGGGTCCTGAGAAGCTGGCCTTGAAATGGGTCCAGACTGAGGGAAGGAATCACTCTGTTGCCGCACTATCCTGGGCGGATGGGCAAAAGTCTCTTTTATTGCAGGATGGGGAGGCTGGCTGTATGGATCATTAGGCTGATTATGGGAAAAGTTATCCACTGGCCTTGGTGTCAAAGCGGGCCTTTCGTATGGATCGACAGCAACGCGCCTTGGTGTAGTTGGCATGGGTGCATAAGGATCTTGCGGGGACTGAGGCGGACGCATTGGAGTTTTGAAAGGTCCCGGGCTGCCATCAACAGGAGTAGGAGTAGGAGTCAACGGTGGCCGTGCATAGGCATCAGCGGAAGTTACTCTCTGCCTCTGAAACGTATCCGTTCTAGGCGCCGGCTTAGTAAATGGATCACTGCTTCCAGCTGCTAAAGGAACCTTCCCTGACTGTTCCATAACTATGGGTGATCGCGGGACCCCCAGTGGTTTGGAGAACTGCTCTGGTGCCAGGACAGGCCTGGGTGTGTCTGGTGGCTTTGCATAGGGATCACTGCTACCCGGAGACGAAGAACACGAATCCCTGACTGGTGAAGGCCTGCTTCCCGATGGCTCAGTCACCTGAATGGGCCTGGACATGGATGACTGCGGTGTACAGGTATCTAACGGGGCAATGGTACTTCTTCTGACAAAGTTTTGGTTAATGGGTGCTGGTCTAGGTGTTCCCACCATTTTAGCATATGGATCCATTGGAGAAGGAGGTCTTGTGTTTGTGGAACCTGGAGAAAACATCTGTTGTGATGATGTCTGAGGAGACTGAGACAGTGAATCGTGTACTGGGATTCGGGTCGGAGTAGGGGGTGGGGCTTGTGGTTTGAGGAACACATCATCTGAGGATGCTGACGTAGGCGTAGCAGGTAGCTGCTGCTTTGCAAATAGATCCTTATGGAATGTCTGTTGTGCAGGAGACATACTTCCATTGCCAGTCTGTGGCGTTAAGGGGCTCTGGATCCCACTGCTAGGTGTGTCCGAGCCAGACTGGTTCAGAAGCTGTTGTGAGCCAAACTGCTGCTGCTGCTGTTGCTGCTGCTGTTGCTGCTGCTCATTTTTCACTTGTTCAAGCTTCTGCGTGGCTTCTATTTTGGCTTGCTGCTTACTTTTTTGCCGCATTTGCTGTTATAAAATTACGAGGAAAAAAGGTTACACTTGGAAGTCCAGTTAATACAAAATCCTTCTGATGGCTGAATACGTAATTAAGGCTTTAGAACACAAAGAACAATTTTAAATAATTGTAGATTGCAAATTTTCAATGAAATGGGTGCAGCTATTTGTAAAGTTCAATTACACTGCCATACACCTTGATTGCCTGGGAAGAAGCATTTCCGAGGTTGCCTAAAGAGCAGCACTGCTTTCCTACTTCATACTCTGAAGACAAAAAGTTACTGACAGACGCCAACAGTGACGTGAGGGAAACGGGCTCCGAGAGACCACCAGCCCAGTCTGAAGCAGTAGTCTGCAGGACAGGGTTACTGCAATACAGGGCATACAAAACCAAACTACTGCACTAGCCAGCCATACAGAGCAAGACTAACCTATTTCTGTAACAGGTAGGATTTAAGAGTCAAAGTTTTAAAACCAAGTTTTCTAACATGTACAAGCAGCTTCTCTTCTGATAGCATCTATTTTTTCCTACAAAGAGTGGTTGACTTCATACTCTTCTACAAAGATTAAAATTGATTTTAATACAAGATTCCAACAATGCAATAAAAAGCTGGCAGAAACAGAACAAAGCACCCTAAACGCAACACACCTGTCTGAATTTCCATTCCT
>NW_010230484.1:30621-32209 GCF_000690775.1 Eurypyga helias
CTGCTCATGTTCTGATTCCCTCTGTTTTAATGGATCTTTAAAGAGGTCGGAGTCGATGCGTGAGCTAGGATCAATGCTATCCTGTTGCTGCTGCCTTTTCATGGAGTCATTTGACATCTGTACTTTATTGATGCGCAAAGCAGCTCTATTATCTCTGGCTTTTTGCTGGGAAAAGATTGAAAAAAATAGAGTTAGCCTTATTTTGTTCTGCTAAGTGTGAACACTGCATCTGTTATTTCTACAAAATCTATCACCAGATTATCTGTACAGCCTGTTTTGATCACATGCACACTTGGTAACACTAAATTATGCACCTTAAAAAGAATTCCAAACTGAAAACACTTCATCTCTATAGAAATTCTGTATTTAACATATATGAAAAGAACTAAGGAGTTATTAGCAGTAGAGGTTTTCTATACATTAGGAGTGTCTGTTCATGTGCCAAGAAAGCATGAATCCCACCAGTTTACCTTTCAAATCACATATTGGTGCGGTCTGCAATCTGAAGACACAAGCACGGCAGATGATGTTTGGATCAATAAAGGCCACTAATGTGGAGAAGTCCGATGACAAGAAAAATACAGTCTACTCCATTAAATAGCCTCTATAGATCTCAGTCTGTGTTAAGTTAGCAGTATAAACACAGGATATGGGCTTACGGATCAGGAAAAATCGGCTGGAAGAAGAGCAATTCCTCTTCAATGAGGCATGTTACAGCTACACTGACACTTTAAAGCATCTAATGGAAGTTTCAGAGAGTGTTTTACCACCAATCTAGGATGTGATTCCTTTTCTGAATCAAACCTCACATCTTCTTTTATTTGCAGTTGTCGAGTAGGGGTTGCCTAGCAGAAAAGGCTTTAATCCTTCCCCTCCAACAACGAAACAGTGACATGGATGAGAGCACCAGTGTCACAGCAGGAGAAATATTAGTGCCACTTTCCCCTGTAAGCGATGGGATTGTGCACACTAAGGAAAGTAAAAAGCCTACAGTGAAAACTTACTAACACACCCTTCTAAATTTCATTTCTGAGGTAACTTTATTCATCTCCACACAGCATAAGTCCCTCATGAGAAGTACCACAGTAGCTTCTAGCGTGCGCAATGCCAGGAACTCTAGCAACAACTGAATGGCAGGAGTACACAGACTACAATTTCTGTGAGGAAATAACTGCTTCTTGCTATGTAAATACTCATGTGTGTGCACTTGCATGCACCCTCCTCTTGAACACGAAGGAAATTATTTTGGCAGCTACTTTTTGGATATCCATCAGGAGAACAGGACTTCATTTGTTAAGAGCAACGAATAAGAAAAAAACTCGGTAATACAAATAATTGTGAAGTGGATAGGGCAGAAGACATAATAAAAATCCACCTACATAAGTGGATAGTATCTGAGTTGGCTGCTCATGGCTTGGGTGGATGTACTTTTCGCTGGGTAAAAAACTGGCTGGATGGCCAGGCCCCAAGAGCTGTGGTGAATGGAGTTAAATCCAGCTGGAGGCCGGTGGTGTTCCCCAGGGCTCAGTGCTGGGGCCAGTTCTGTATGATGTCTTTATCAGTGGCCTAGACAAGGGGATCGAATGCA
>NW_010230485.1:0-11034 GCF_000690775.1 Eurypyga helias
AGCCACAAGGCTAAAGCCAAGTAAAATTTTTACGCAGATGACCCAAAGGCTCTTTTCAGAGCCACACACATCTTCTCCAACAGAGCAGAAACACTTGAGTCCCTAAATAGTAGCTTCTCTGGAAACTGTTTTAATATAATTGAAACTTTATGGATGTGGAGCAAAGGTTACTCTATATATTTAGGTATTTACTTTTGCTATCTAACCGTCTCTGCTTTACGCTCTGAAGCGTTAAGGCACGATGTACGACTGGGAGCTGAGGACAAGGGTGGGCGCTGAGCTCCACACCCCGGGGTTCGGGGGGGAGAAGAGCCGCTCACCCCGGCGGCGGTGGGCAGTTGGTGGGGGGAGGTGTGCGGCACCCCGTGCCCTCCAGCGGGGTGGAGCCGGCCAATCCGGGGGGAGCGCGCGGGTTTCAAACCCCGGGGGCGTGTGGAAAATGGAGTGTTGCTTCCTCCCGGAGCGGCTGCTGCTGAGTGTGCTTCCCCGGTGGAAAAGGCTTCCCCGGTGGAAAAGGAGCCCCAGCGCCTAGTGAGTGGTAGCTGCTTCGGTTTTGTGCCTCACCAGGCTGTTTCTCTTGCCTGCTGCCTACGGCTTTGAGGCGCCGGTGGCAGAGTCGTGGGCATTTCCCTGGGATGGTGTCTTGTAACTCACCCGGGATTTTTTCCAAAGATCAGCAGCAACTAATCTTTGTAAATGATGGGGGGGGCTGGGGTGTGGATGGGTTATCACGACTTAAAGCAAAATAAGATGGATCTTACTTTTCTATAGTGTGTGAGTTAGTACAGAAGCACTCCAGCCAGCCACCTACGCACGCGGCAGGGGATCCGCATGTGCCACTCCAGACCTGAAATAATGTTTCCGTCCTGGTTTTTTTTCTCCTGACAACATAGGTGGCTTTTGAGTGCTTGAGGTTTAGCTGCAAAAGTTTCCTTTCCTGTTACAGTACCGCCCCTTGAGCGCTGCCTTCTTCGGCTTGGCATTGCTCTCTGCCGCTTGTTCAGCCTTGGCAGCCCCAGTTGCCTTTTGGGGGGTTTGCACGTGGTGACCGACAGCTTCTTAGGGCTCTTCTGTCTCGGCTTTCTTCGGCGTGGGAGCTCCTTGGAGGCGGTCATGGCCCCAGTGGCACCGGGGTCCGCGGGCTTTGGAGAATCACGGATATGGTCAGAGGCAGGCTTCAAAAAGGGAGGGAGGGGGTCAGGGAGATATAAACTAAGGTAATCAGCGAGAGGCTGGAATTTCTAGAGAGGAGCCTCTCTGCCACTGGTGCCTCGCGGAGTCCACCCAGCTGCAACATAGGGAAGGCTCCTCTCCCCTCTGCGTTTCTTTAGAACAGATGAATTTTTTTCTTCCACTGTAAGGGACATGGCATTCCCTTCTGTGTTAGGCCGATATGCACAAAACAGGCTTTTATTTCTTTCTATACACTAGTGTACTTTTCGAAAGAAAACAAAACTGCCCGAAGGGAAGCCCGGAATGGCTGGGAGCCTCGGAATGCAGCTGGGGGGTGGGCTTGGTGGGGGGGTGTTTTCTTTGTTCTTTTAAAGTGCCTTTTGAGAAATAAGGTGAGGAAAATTACCGCTTTTTTGCAGCGTCCTCCCTCAGGAGGCAGAGGGAGTGAGTCATTGTGGCAATGTGTTGATCCAAAATGTTTTTCTGGCAGAGGGAGGTAACCGGAGTGCTGGGCTGCAGCGTTGCTTGGAAACAAGATTAGATTCGCGGGGCTGGTTTTCAACAGTTACTCGTTTCTCACAGATTCCAAGTTGAGGGGTTGTTTTTTGGGTGTGTTTTTTTTTTTTTTTTTTTAAACAGGCAGGAGACCTCCTTCCCTGTTGATCAGTTCTGTCTTGTTGAAAGAAATAATATTATTGATCAACTGCTATTCACAGATGGACTTTATTAGTAGCTATGTGGAAATTTGAAGCTTAGAACTAGATTTAAAATATTTGAGGATTATTTTTTGTTTCATAATTTCATTTTCTTTTATGTAGTATTTTAGACAAAATAAGCTTTTATCGGTGGATATTTAGTAGCAGAGGGGGGGAGAGATCAGGTGGGCTTGAAGCACAGGACAGATTTGTAGAAGCTACTGACTGCAACATTTGAAGATCCCGTGGTTTGAAACAGAGGCCTCCCAGGTTTAGTTTTTGCGCTTGGAAACATGCTGTTGTCCTGAAATAGGGGTTCCTTTACCCGGCGTGCAAGAGCCAACAAACACACTGGGTTGAGATATTTGTATTTCTGTTCTGCGGAAGAGGTGCTAGGCATCTCACGCAGGCAGCACACCTTTCAGAAATACAAAGGGCTTTTAATACAAAATACACACAAGAAAGAAATAACAATAAAATAATTGACTTGTAACTTATGCTTTTCCCAACCAGCTATGATTATATACGTTCATGTTTCAAACATTTTGGGAGATTCCGTTCATTAGCGTATTTGTTCTTGATAAAGTGTATTTTTTTAACTTTCAAATCACCTAGGTTTAGTTCAGGACAAATTTTGATTAGGGTCTAGCATAGTCTTATGTGACAAACTGTTGATCGTCATATACAATGTGTGCTTGACAAGTTAATGAGTATGCTATTGTACTTAGCCAGGATGTACATCCTGGTTGGTGGGGGAGTTCCTGTCTTCCTTTCCAAGGGTGCCTGATACTTGCAACTGTTACCTGTTCCTATCTGCAGCACCGTGAGGGGTGTTTCTCTCTTTTCAGGACCAATGCTCACACCCAAGAAACCTGTGAAGGAAGTGGACCTATTTTTCTTCTCGTGGAAAACAGGCAAGGGGTGGAGTATTCCGCATTGATGTTCAAAAAAAATCACTCAAACACAAGTATTCTAACATTTTTATTTTAAAATGGGAGATGCAGAGATTGAAATCTAGTCAGCTCACACCGAAGTGCCTGTGAAGGAAGTGGGCCTATTTTTCTTCTCGTGGAAATCAGGCAAGGGGTGGAGTATTCCACACTGATGTTCAAAAAAATCACTCAAACACAAGTATTCTAACATTTTTATTTTAAAATGGGAGATGCAGAGATTGAAATCTAGTCATAAAATATTTTTTCTATTATCTTCACTAGAAACTAGTTACAGTCAGTAATGGTAAATCACAAAACACTTTGTCCTCTGCCTTTCTTGCCATGTTTCCCCCTTGTGATGGTGCCTATAAAGAACTATTGCCTTTCATAGCAGTTTTTGACTTACGTTTTGCTTTCTATGCCACCAACAGTATTTTCATGACGTTTTTATTAATGTAGGCAAATTGTTGAGTTCTGTATACTAAATCCTCTTTTTCTTCAGCTAAAATATGACTGGAATATTTTCCTATGATTACTTCACATCCTTATTTCTCCTGACTAGCCATGCACATTTAATGTAGAAAGGCAATATATTCTATCTCATGTATCTATGCTTGTTATAAATGAACACATCACCTGTCTGCATACCATAGTTAAATAAAAGTTTTGTATACCTTAAAATAGAAGAGAGAAATGGATTATGTTACCTATTTACTTATCTGACAGATGAGTTTAAAAAGCTTTCTTTAAAAGCTCAAGTATTTTAATTCATTGCAGATGCAGAATTTCTAGTTAATCTGAATCCCTTCACAAATTTCGAACTGTTCAGACAGCCTAAATTCCCAAGCAGATTTCTACATAACGGAAGAAGGCTTTTGATTCCAAGAACACCATCACAGGTGCTGGTGGTCATGGTAAAAACAAAAAGTTGAGTGTCATAGATGACTTAAATGACTTTTAACTTTTAAGTCCACACAAAAGATATCCTTATGCTTTAAAGCACCAGCTGCACCATAGGTAGTGCAATGTCTCTGAATAACTCTTAAGAAGGAAGCTATCTGTAGTTATGTAATAGTTGTCTCTTTATCCACGAAGCACTAGAAGATAATATGCAAGACTATCTATTAAAAAAAAATTCAGTTGCAGAAACATTCCCAAGTTAGTAGACAAACAAGTAAAAAGTGAAGTAATAAAAGAACGTTCACCTTTTGATTTTTTTTTCATAGTGACAATAGTGTATGGGAAAAGTCCTTGAATGTTCTTTTACTTCAAAAAGTCTTATACATGTTTTTCTTGAAAAAGATTATGCTTGATTGCTATGTAATGATCTGCCTGTCCCCAGGATAAAGACATTGTTCAGAATTCCTTGATACTAAGCAGTTTTTCACAGTCTTAGAGGAAGGTGTGATTTTTTTATTTTAATTTTTTTCCCCTCTTGCCTTTCAGGAGGTTTAGGCTAGCATATTTACTGAAAATAGAGGTGAGTTAGAGTATTTGCCTAGGCCAACAAAAGTGAATGGAATTGATTGCCTGCTACCACGGTTATCTCCATGAGACTGGGGGCTGCTCTTCGTAAAACTTCCATGAACATGACACAGTCTACTCACAGGTTAAATGTTTACTGGTCTTTTCTTACATTACTCTCAAATCCTTTCACCCAAATTTTTACTTCCTTTAGTAGCTTTCTGCAAGCATAAATAGCAAAGCAAAATATGGGAAAGTAGAATGTGCTGGTTTTACTAAGGACAGAGTTAATTTTCTTCACAGTCGCTGGTACAAGGTTATTTTGGATCTTACAAATCTGGAGTAATGTATAGAAACCTTTTGAACACTGTCAGTAATTTACTTTTCATATTCAATTGAAAACAGTTCTTGGACACCAAATGATCTTTAAAAAAGATCATTGATATTATTATTTTTCTCTCAGATACACAGCACAGGATCAAGTTAGAGGTTGGTAAGCATGGAAAAACTCGCATGTTTCCATTCACAGAATTTCGGAGGTCCTGATGCTGAGCTTGAATGAAAGGCTGAAAGCCAATTGCACTCTAGCTGTAGAATCGCAACAGAAATCTGCATCTGCAGGTAACAATAAATGCTCCGAGGGTATATAATACTAGCAAAATAGCGGGGGGGGCGCGGTGGGAGGAGATAATCGATCGGTTTGGGGGATTCCTCCCCCCTCCCAGCACCGTAAAGCAGCAGAGGCTCAGCGCTGCAGCAATTCCTGACCAATCCCGCCCTGGAAAGAGCTCTCCTTCCTCCTCCTCTCTCCTTCCCTCCGGTTACCTTCTCCGCCACCCCCCACCCCAGTCCCCCCCCTAGTCGTTAATCCGAAGGCTGCGAAGGTGAACCTGCGGGGTGCCAAGGCGGTGAGCATCTCCGCGGGATGCCGCTAAAGCCAGCCTGCGCTTTGAGTGCCTCCAGCGTTTCTTGCATCGCCTGGTTTATTTTAACGGCTTTATTTATACCGTGGCTGCTGCCGAGGGTAACCGCAGTCAGGGCTCCAGTTTGCCTTGTTAAAGTGCTTGGGCAAACTTTGCTGCTGAGAGTGCCACAAACCACCCTGCTTGAAAAACTGCTACTGTAAGGAGCCCGTGGTCATCAGAGCATTTCCTCCCGTGTTCAGTCTGCCCTAGAAAACTTGGGGTGTGACCCCGTGGTGCAGAAACAACCCTACCAGACTCACTGGGCTGATGCAAACAACTTTTTTTCTCTTTCCAGATGGCATCTCTCTGTATCACTTCCTAAATAATTTGATCGTTTCAAGACTCTGTATATGAACAATCTTGCTCTTGATATGCAGGGAGGGATTTAAAATAGAAACCAAGTCCTTCCCTCTTCCTATAGACACTGCAGCTTTTTCCTGTCATGGAACTTCCTCTATTGCCTCACCAAGAAGTTTGTCAGAGTAACATGGAAATATCTGCACAAACCAGGATGCTTGTAACCTGGAAGGTCTGGGGAAAAAAAATTAAATTAATAGGAGCTTTTTTATAGGGAAAACAGGTTTGGTTGGGGGTTTTTGTTTGGTTGGGTTTTTTGGGTGTCAGTAGTTTGTTTAGTTGTTGTTTTGTTGGTGGGGATTGGTCTGTTTAGATTTATTTTATGGCAAAATCAAAACTGACCCTCAGGAAGTGCATGTAGTTAAATGGCTGTTGATGCCACCAGGTATCAGTTTAGAAGTATTTAAGAAATGGGAACTATTTACCACCAGTGATAGGAAGTGCTCACAGTTATGTAAGCAGCTGTGTGCTGGTGCATTTCTTCCCCTCTCTGCTCCTGGACTGCTCTACGGCCTTGGAGATTCCCACCTCAGCCATTGTGCAGGGAGCCTGGTAGCTGTGTCCCTGCTCATACCAAAACACTCGTGGTTGCTAAGGTGGGGAATGGTAATGGCCATACTAGAGTTCAATTGCCTGGATACTGGGTGGGGGTGAGTGTGAAATAATTAATCCCTGGGCAGCCCTGAACCTTAATGTAACTTGGGTGCATTGGTGAGAATTACAGTGATAACTGCCCAAATCATTTCACACAATGCTGTGATGGTATAAAGATGCAATATCCTTTGTTTTGCTCTCTGTTCCACTTCTGGTGATTCCTGACAACTTATTTTCATTGTAATGCTTCTGAACACTGAATAAATTATTTGCTTAGTCAGTTATTCTATTGATGGGGGAGGATTTTTTTTTTTTTTAGCATCAACCTGGAGGTTTCACTGAAGGTAGAAGATGGATGTGAGACAGTTCTGAAGAGTTGAGTCAGGGATTGGGGCAGAAGGACAGGCAGTGCAACTGAAAACTATGGTCAAAAGAAAGTTAATAAATGAGAAAGCTGCAGTCTATTTTCATGGAATGATGTCCAAACCTCCTAAATCCTGGTGAGCCCATGATGTGCATGCTTTTTTTGCCATAAAGGTCATGGCAAAAGCACTGTTGCAGGCGATTGAGATTTTGTTTATCACCAGAAGGTTGGTTTTATTTGCTGCCATTCATTATGATCCAGAAGTCCCAGACCACATCTCTCAATATGTGGTGAAGTTCCCATTAGTTGTTAGTCCTAGGCATGCGCTGTGTGTGTACAGACTGCTAACTGCTGAAGGATCTTGCAGCCGCACCAGATGAGCTCTAATTCTTTTTTAGGTGGGGAGGATTTTAACAGAAAACATCATACTAGATGGGTGCATGTTTGTGTGTATACGTGCACATATAACACTGGATGTATAAAAGGATGGCATCATACACAACAGCAGCACAGGATAATCATTATCAAGATAATGCTAATAAGATTCATATTTAATTACTATACATTGAAAAATGGAGGAAAATATGTCATTAGCTTGTAAAGGACTTTAACTTTGTCTTGTGGGTGTGGTTTTGTTTGGTTTTGGGGTTTGTTTTTTCTTTTTTGCTTTAGGTCTGAGCTATCCCTCATCCACCTCTGAGTTTGGGGATAACCAGCAAGGGCTACAGAGGTTTACTGCATAAACACACCAATGCATGAAAAGGTAACACTTTAAAAGGTCAGTAATTAATAAATACATATATGATTTTGGTGAGGTTTATAAAGGTCTACCAGAGACGGGCCCCA
This sequence comes from Eurypyga helias, assembly GCF_000690775.1. Taxonomy (NCBI): domain Eukaryota; kingdom Metazoa; phylum Chordata; class Aves; order Eurypygiformes; family Eurypygidae; genus Eurypyga; species Eurypyga helias. The sequence continues at coordinate 7,391 of NW_010230485.1, forward strand.
CTGTTCCTGGGGTAGGAGCTGCCACCATCCACGCTGCACAAGGATTTCCAGCTTCTACCTGAAGAAAAGTGGCTTGGAATGCACCAGTTTTAGCTTCAGCACATGGCTGCAAGCAGAGCCTAGAGGCAAATGCACACCTAAGAAGAAGCCCTGCTGTGCCCTGGGGCAGGCAGACCCCTGGGGAGCAGTCAGTCCAGGTGCCAGGTCCAAGTGAAGGACAATGAAAACTAGGTCTAAGCTGATCCAAACTAAACAGTCCAGCAGTAATCTAGGGACATACTGAGCTGTCAGATGAAAATTGTGGGATTCTCCTTTATATTGAGGGGATAACCAGCAGTCATGCTGATGAGCCTCTCTTCATTTTTCCAGTACGTGCAGAGGTGTAGGTTTGTGGACTGGGCAGTGATTGACAGCTTGGAGTCTCCATATGGCTAGGATGCACAGAGCATTGATTTTACTTGTGCTGCAATTAAGAAGTTTGGGATGCAGCTTAAAACAATATATATGTATTTTTAATGTGATTGGATAACTTCTGTAATATTTTCATATTCTGATTTCACATAATGTGATTGTCACTTTAGGCAAAAATCCATCTCTGCATTTAATTGGACTTCTACATTTCATGTGATGATGCTCTGCAAACACACTTCCCTGCAAAGATGATGTAGTTTTATTCCTTTCCCTCACAACTGTCTTGCCTAAGTAAAATATCACAGGTATCACAAGCTTCTATTTTAGGAGGTGATACAAATCTGTATCTCCCAATTGCAACATTTCTATCAATACTTTTAGCTGGCTTAGAGAACACCCCACAGAGACTTCCTAAGTTGATATTAATGCTATAATTCTCATGAGCTGAAAGTACGTCTGCTGGCAGATCTACTGAGGGATCAGTAGCTTCTTCACGTAACTACCAATTTCCTCAAAAACCCAAACAATGTCAGATCACTGAAAAGAAAACACATTTTGAAATTCGTATTATTCAACAGCCTCCTCAGGGGGATAGATGTCTCTCGGGCAGGTCACTGGTATTTGCAGGAATAGCAGGATGGGAGGCTGAAAGCTGATGCAGAAGGGAAGAGAAACACTATCATCTGCCCTGACATACCTAGAGGTGTAAGAGGAGCCGAGTGGTTTCCTTGCTCCTTTCTGCTCTCACCTAACCTGCACCTTCAATCCATTGTGTCCTGGCTGCCTTCCCACACCATGGGAGACAGCTCAAGGCTCTTCCAACTCATGCTGCCTAATGAGAAAAAGGAAAACTGAATTTTTCACACCCCCATGCTGTCTTGATTAATGGGAAAAAGCTGTATTGTATATAAAAAAAAACCCACACTACAAGATTAAAGGGTAGTTTGTTCTGACTTATAAAATCCATGTAAATGAACCATAAGGTATGAAGGATGAACACTGTCCATAAAATATGCAACTTCAGATGTCATATTAGGAAATGAAGTGTTATTCCAGAATTCAACCAATCAATGTGGATTGCACAGCTCCTTCATTCCCAAACACTGAAAGGTATAAGCTCCTGTAAACAGGATAGATATCCCTCCTTTTTAATTTTCTCTATTTTCAGGAGTGCCCCAACACATGGATAATATATACACTGTTATCTTATACATACAGCTGCCAGTGAAAAGTGTTTAGACATACCACACATATAAACCCAAAACTTCATCTGTCTATTGTTAGGTGTAGAAAAGATAAAATTCGGTAAGGATAACTTGCTTTTAACAATCATGAAATACAGAATATTTCCTCAAATAACCAAAGCACTGTAATACAGCAATTATGTGCCTGCACATTGCTATCATGTACAAAGATTCATTCAACATCAGTCACAATAAAAAAAAAAGCCAACACACTTCAGACTCTCTGTGGGTTTATTCCTTTTGAAACTAATCTACTGTTTAGTTAAGGAACAAATTACATAGCTGTTTCAGTTCCTCAGTTGGGTTGTTACCCTGCAGAAGCAGTGGGCCCTGGATAAGGATGAAAAGTTGATTCAAGTAGGGTAATAGAGAGAGGATAAAAAATGATACAAAAATAAGTAAAGGCTAAATATCAGTGGAAAAAAAAAAAATTAACTGCAAAATAAATTCCACTAGAAGAGATCTAGTGAACTGAAAAGAAGCAAAAAATGGTTTCTGAAAAGGTTTGCAACTTTTTCAAGAAGTGCCAATCAACACTAACTAGCATTGAAGGTGAATAAGGCAGCTTGCAAGGCAGAATACCCATTCCCACTAAACCACATAAAGAGTATTAATTTGTTTAAATCGATAATCTACAAGAATATTTACACCTCCAACATTTCAAGTCACCAGGTGAAAAGAAAGCAATGCTATAGAAAAAATGTACAAATGGTTACATGATTAAAAACATATGTCAGATGAGAAAAAACAATTCCTTCAGCAGTCCTTAAGAGAGTAAAAGAGGTGATTTGAATCCACATAAATGGAGGGAAAACCACACCAATCACTACCAGGGAAAAGGTGTGTGATATTAAATACTGAGAGAAGTAATAGGCAGGGAAGGATACACTATAATTAGGCAGAAGGTTTACTGAGATCTCTGTTGTATTATGTTCATGTCGTAACCTGTAAATGGCAGAGAAAAAAGACTGCAGATGTTGCCCCTCTCCCCCGACCCCCACCCCAGTAAGTGTTCTGATAAATAGTGTAATAAGACACACTGGCTCTAGCATAAACTGAGCACTTTCATCAGCGCCAAAAGCACCACTAAGGTTGATATGAAGAGATAAATGTCTCTGCTATTTCTGTAGAACTCGATCAGGTGAGAGGAATAAAGGTTGATATCAACACCGTAAAGCTGGCTATCTACACATGAAAATGGACTTACCGAAATGCTAGCCAATCATAGGCTGAATCAAATAACATGCATACTATAACGCTACAGAGAGAAAGGAAATATATTGCCTCCAAGAAAAAAAAATTATTTCAAGAAAAACGGATGAAAAAGGACAAGCAACAACAAAAAAAAGAGTGATAGCTTAAAGCAAAATGGCTGTGAAATTACCAAGCAGTAAGTTTTCAGCATGAGGAAGCATTGCAGTAATGGAGACCCATTGGGAAAAGATGGGGAGGAACAAAATGAAAAATACGTGTCCAGCCAAACGTTAAAAATAAAACCTGTGCATTGCGCGCAAGTAAAATTGTGAGAAACGCCTGACAAGAAAGAGAAGGTAAATACATTAATATTTGGAATAGCATTTTTTTTAATTATCCCTCAAGAACAGAGTGTAAATACCCTCACAAATACAGTCACAACAGAGCCAGACAAAGAAAATGTACTCAAGTCCGAGGTCTTTCCACGCCAGCCTCCCCTCCAAGGCTCACAGCAGCAGCTCCCACACCGTGAACTCGTGCGCCAGCAGCCCAGCAAACACCAACAGCTGCCGAAACGATCACAGAACCGGAAAGGCTGGAAAATACCTTTAAGACCATTTGTGTTCCACCGTTAAAGCAACGTCAGACGCTGCTAACGCAGCGCACAGGAACCGCTCAAGGCCCCACAGTTATTCCCAAAAGAAAGAGCTGAACGACGGGGAATGTCGCCCCACAGTGAACCCACGCAGGTCGAAAACGAGTGCCCCGACCGTCACAGTCGCGGCTGCGTCCCCC
>NW_010230486.1:0-1336 GCF_000690775.1 Eurypyga helias
AGGACCGGGGTCCCCACCCGCGGTGGCTGCGGAGGGGCCGGGAAGCTCTGCTCCTCCAGGTCTCACTGAGTGGCCCCAGACGTGCTTGTCCCGGGGTGGCAGAAGGGTTGCACTCAGCCCATCCCAAAACTTTTTGTTTCTTCTTCTATTCTGCATTTTTAATTAGGATTTCCTGGGGAGAGGATCCCTTCCCGGGCAGCACTGTCTCCGATGGTGGTCCTGCTGCTGCAAATGTCAGGAATGGGACATTTTCATCACCATCACATCAAACCTTTCCTCCAGAGCTCTTCTGAAATTACATTTTTTTCCAGACCAGCCTTTCCCTGACACATTTTCAACTTCAGTGAACCACCGCTTTCTCACGAGCTGGAAGATGGTTTATCAGCAGCTCCCGATGGCTTCTTGCTGCCCCAGGTTTCCTGTAGCGACAACCCACGGTCACCTCGCCGCTTCGGGACCAGCACACGGCTTGGTCTGGTCCCCTGCCCCGCTGCAGGCGGAGGGGCTCCCCGCCCCGGGCGTCCAGCCCTGCTGGGGTCACGGGAGGTGCTGCCAGGCTGATGGGTGCGAGCTGGTGTGGGTGCAGGGGTGTGTACAGGGGGGCTCACGAGTGGAGGAATGGGTGCGGGGGTGTGCATGGGTGCAGACATGGGTGCGCAGCATGCGGCTGCAGCTTGCTGGATCCTGCAGCTCCTACCTGCTCCCAAGCAAGGTTGAGGCCCAGCGGGGGCTGCACAGTGTTCTCTTCAGCCTTGCTGGATCTGTGGCACAGCCCCCCAGCAGGTACTGGGAGAGCAGATGGGAGAGCAGATGGGGTCTGCGGGGTGGCAGGGATGTGTGGGTCCTGCCGAGCCCATGAGCTGTCAGCCAGGCTAGCACAGGGACAGGACAGACATGGCCCTCGCCAGTGGGATGTGCAGTGCTGGGCATGGGCTGCACTGCTGTTCCTGTGGGCTCAGCTCCTGGCTCCTCCTGACCCCTGGCACCTGGCCCCACAGCTCCTGGGGGGCTGGCAGTGGGGCCAAGGGCAGGCCATTGCACCTCATTGCAGCTCCATGCGTGAGCTGGGCAGGGGCTTCACATGGCTGCGACAGGGACACGTGGATGCCTGTGCTGGCTGCAGAGGCAGAAAAGGACGGTCGTTCCCCCCCCAGCCCCATCCTTGCCCCTGCAGAGGCCCAGCTCTGCCCTCGGGCATGGCATGTCTCCCAGCCACACACCCCCATGGCACCCCCTCCCCAACTGCCAGCGCGCCACCTTGGACAACTGAGCCTTTATTGAGCTTTGCCCCCACCACCCTGCAGGTGCCCAGGGCGCGTGGGCCAGCGGCACGGTG
>NW_010230487.1:0-6075 GCF_000690775.1 Eurypyga helias
TGCCCGGCATGTGCGAGCCCCCATGCCCCCGGCCGGAGGAGGCTCCGGAGCTCCGGAGAGGGTTTGGCAGCCTCTTGGGCGATGGGGGCTGCGAGGGCGGCTTTGTATGGCCCCCGCTCACGGAGCACAGCAGAGCTGACTGCCCGCCTGCCCTCCTCTGAGCCGTCTCTGCCCAGATTTCTGCTCTGGGCTCCGTGCTGCGTAACGGTCAGAGCGGGATCCGGGGGTCTGGTGCCTTGGGTTTTCCTCCCAACCCCGAACAACTCACAAATTCCTCCTTTCCCTGTACCACCCGTTCGCAAGCGATAGCAAGAAAAGGTGGATCCCAGCGTGGTGTAGGGTGTCTCCCGAGCAGCTTTGAGATGCTGGGGGAGCCGCTGACCTCTGCGGTGTTCCCAGGCGAGGGACTCCACGTTGCTCGCTGAGCCCCACCGGGCCGGTCGCATTTGCTGGCATTAGAGCGCATGGCTGGGGAAAGGGGAAAAAAGGAGTGTGGGTGTTGTGACAGCTGTGCTGGCAGCAGCCTGCTGCGGTACCATCCCCGGAGACCTTCGGTGTTGGGCCAACTGCCGGTAGTAGCCCTGCAGCGGGTCCCGGGGTCTGCGGTGGGAGCCCAGGGCTGCCACCTCCGCCAGCGGGAGTTGTGCTTCCCGGGCTCGGCATGTTCCCTGCACCGGGGCAGAGCTGGTTTCGGTGGAGCTGTGCCAGGTTATGGGGCAGATAGTCTGGTCCCACAGGGAATAGAGGATCCCTGGAAAGCTGCTGGGCAGGTTGCGGGGAATGCGGATCTCGTTTTCCGCTCCTCGGCTGCGCCCCGTGGATGTCAGCAGGGCAGACCTCTGCCTGTGTCCTGCAGCGGCGGTACCAGTCACCCAGGCATCGCTTTGAGGCCCTACTGGAGGTCTCATGGCCACGTGTTGCCAAGTGTTCTCGCCGTGATTTTAACCACAGAGAATGGAAAATTTGAGCTGTCAAGCGAGGGATTGACAGAGCATCTTTGCTTTGCCTGTTACAATTTCAATCCATCCCAAATCAGCAAGGAGCATCAATCCTTCCTGTCCAGTGGCTGCCACAAAGTGAATTTGGTGGCCCTCCTGGCCCTTGCTGGACAAGCGGGTCATTAACACCCCTGCAGATAACACAGACTGAAACTTCAGAAAAGCTTATGTCCTTGCTATTCCTAGGCTCTTTGTTTTCTGAACAATTAGAAGATTTTCAGTTGCTAAACACATCCTCAAAAACTTGACTTGCTCAGCCCAGATGCCTTGGAGGTCAGTGTGTGTTTTTTTACAGCCATGAAGGAGGCGAGGGAGGGGCAAAGATATCTCTTAAAAGCCATTTTCTTTCAGCTTCCTATGGTGCCTTTGGAAGAAGATCCTTTTCACCCAGCCTGCTGTCCTCCCCCAGGCACAACCTGATATGCCCCTTGCAATTTGCCAGATGAACATCTGTTGGTATTTCTTGGATGGGGACCTACCTTCTGGCTCCCTTCCAGAAGGGTTCGGAGCCGACGGTGAGGCCGGGAGCAGACTGAGATGCTGACTGTTGGTGGCTGCTGCAGAATGAGAATAACAGAGGTGGGAGGGATTTTCTTAATTATTATTATTATTTGATATGGTTAGAGAGAAGCTGGAGAGAGGTTTCTGAATGTGTTTGCATAAGGATTGTGTTACTTGGAGGCTGACATGCCATGTTTCCATAGGGGTGGGAAACCCTCCAGTACTGGGATCTTGCTGAGGTTTTAGTGTATTTAGTACCAGACTGGCAGCCCTGGAAACTGGAATCTTTGTTTATCCGCAGGCTGGATGGGCAACCCCCCACTCCAGGCCACCCCTGCACCCTGCTTTGTTCTCTAAAAGGGCAGGAGGTCCCATGCTGCAGCTCAGGATGCTCCAGGACCCTCCAAATCACACTATTGCTCTGCTCAGCCATCTACATTCTAGCAGTGGGGGTGGAATTTCTGGGTAGGGGCTACTAAACGTGGTCTTGGAGAATTCCCGTGCTTCCCTGTGCCCAGATTTGGGGTGTGATGAGCAAGAAGAGCATCAGGCTGGCTGTGCCTGCGGGGATGGGTCTCGCTTAGCTGGCCACCACTGTTTCAGGGCTGGGGGGTTTGCCACGGCCACCGCATAGGTAGAGCACAGCTTGTTTTTAGGGCCACCTGAGCTGGTCCAGCCATGGGGAATGGCTTCACCACCAGCAGCTCCATCACCCTTTCCAGCTCTCTAATTGCTAGCCGTTCTGTTCCCCCGAGGGACGTGTAATTGAAGGAGCACAGAGCTTATTTAGGTCACTCTAGACCCCATTTAAAGGGTGGGCATCCCCTGCTTGGACTTCCTCTACCGCCGTTATCTCCAGAGCTGCCTAGTGACTGGCTTTCAAGCGGACGTTTTCCCTTTATTTAAATATACACTTGCAACAGGGCTGATTCAGTTCTCAAATATTTCTTCATCTCCCACAGACCCAGCAAGAGGGGGGAAAAAAATGCCGTTGCTAAGGAGCGGGATTTGGATACAAAGCTGGCCGAGCTGCTGGCGGGGGGCCCGGGGGGCTCCAGTACAGCTCGTGGCGGGTCAGAGCTTGTGCAATGCTGTGGTGGGACGGCACCTGCGGGGTCTGGATGAGGGGGGCTGGGATTTGAAGCATCACTCGGGTCTTGGGGAAGAAAGAGTTGAGTTGTAGGGCACATCCCCTTCACAGATTAATTCGTTTATCCCGTGCGTGGTGCTGGCTTAGACCCAGCGGCAGCATCCGTGGCCGGACCAAGGGGGGTGGTGTTTGCTGCGGGGGGGCTGTGCGACCTTCCTTGTGCAGCAAGAAACATCAGGAGGCTACACGATGAGGCTGGCATGAGGGTCCCACAAGGAGGGGCTTGGTGCCCAGGGAAACCTGTTAAAACATCCCCCTGAAACCGTATGGCAGCCTGCAACTGGAGCGTGCCTGCCTGGGAAAACTGGCAGGAGGCAGGAATTGAGCTGTTCGGCTGCTTCGGCTCTGGGTTTGCCCTGTTCCTGTCCCCGTGTGGGACTCGCCTGCGCATCACAGCAGCCCCAGCCCTCCTGGCTCACCAGGCTCCGATACGTGGCATTTGGACTTTGCTCCTGAGCCGTTAGGGAAAGGGAGCGCTGAGCTCCAGCGTGGAGTGATCCAGCTGCTCCCTGGGGCTCTGCCTGCCGGGTTGGCCCCCTGAACGGAGTCACGGGGAGGGGATCGGAGCAGGGCGCGGGGTGCTGCATGGCCAGCCTGCTGTGAGCACGTGGCATGCTTTGCTCACATCGGTCATCTGCTGTTTGCAGAAGGGTTCTCGGGATGGGGCTTTTGTTCTCTTAACACCTGGGAACAGCTCTCCCAGGGGCGACAGGGAAGTCCTTTCCTAAATCTCTCCTGGGCCATGCCACAGCGTGGGCTGCGGCGAGCAAACACCCGTCTCTTTGGGTGCAGTGAAGTGGCGACTCTGCAGCACCCAAAACCTCCGTCTCTCTCCACCTGATTTTGTTGGGTTGGTTTTTATGATGTTATGCAAATAATCTCTGAAGTCTCTGGTTACGTTCCCCGTTGGTGCAGGTTCTTACAGCCCTTTTGCTTTAGATAAGCGCCGTGTTTCCCTCTAACATACCTGAGGGTCAGTAGTCGGGTGACGCTAAGTGTCAGCGGAGATTAAGCACACGCAGAGGCACCCACGTGGCCCGTTCCTCTTGCATAGCTCGGCAGCAGCAAGTTTGTTTTCATTACACAGTTGGTATTTCGATGAGCCCTGCTGTCAGAAATACACTGGGATGGGGAAGGGCGTCTTCCCACTCCACACGTGGGGTGCTGGGTACCCGGGGGGGCCGTGGGCAGAGGCAGGATGGAGATGACTCCAGCTGCCAGGCACCAGCCGAGTCCTCAGAGCTGACAGAGGAGGAAAAAAGTTGTTTTGACTTGCAAACAAAGCAGATTGGAGAGGAAACTCATCGGAGGCAACTTCATCTGGAATGCTGAGGCATTATTTTTAGAGCGGCTTTGCTTTCTGCTAACCACACTTAACAAACAGCAGCTGAGGCGAGGGCCCATGTGGAAACCTGCTTTGCAGAAGGACTCGCTACCCGTCTCACCAGAACTTCTTTTCATGTGCTGGAGCAAAACCACGCAACCTTGCCCTGCTCCTTGCCGTGGTCGGGTCTCCATGGAGACTTGCAAGCTGACAGCCTGCGCTAGACTCCGGGCATTTTCGTGTGTGAAATGATGTGTTTGGTTTGGGTTGGCTTCTTAGAGTTGGAACTACCTCCAGGAAACCATGGTTTAGCCGAGCTGGGCAGAGCAAAGCAAAGCAAAGCATGTTGCCCGAGACTGGCAGGGCCAAAACTCGGTGGTGGGAAGTGGACAAGGATGCTGAAGCGCACGCCTGCGTGTGGTTGGGGGTTTGGGACCTCACCTTCCAATTTAGGCCAAGACTCCAGGGATTTTGTTCAAAGACACTTGCTTAAAAGGCTGGGCTGGTGGCCTGCTGCCAGCGAGGTCTGGCTTTGTGCGGTGGAGCAGCCACAGAGCTGGAGACGTGGGGTGTTAACGGGGTGGTGGTGTCACCCCCACTCCGCCCATGCTGCAACCCCAGTGACCTCGGCAGATTTTTCAGAGCGAGGCTAACGCTTGGTTTGGTTTATCATCTTAAGGCAGCCCAGCTTTTCTCCAAATGTTGCTGTTTGCTTGCTTTTGAGTCTTTCTTTTTTAATGGTTTTGGGTCCCAGCTGCGGTTCTGCTGGCGGGGGGATCCCTGTGCTGAGCAGCGCGGCGGCGGTGCCCGTTGCTGGTGACTGTCACTGTGATTGCCGGGTTTCTAGACGACGCAGTTTACTAGATTCAGTCCTGGTTGCGACACTGAAAAGTGGCATTAAGGCTGGTCCCTCCCCCAGCGAGCTGGGGGTGACTCAGAGCGGAGTCATGGCTCATGCCCGTGTCATAACAAACGCTTATTCCCTGAGGTGCTTCGTTGGGTGTGGGGTGTATCCCACAAACCTAATCTCTCCCATTCTCGTTACCACGGATTTCAGTGCATTCCTTAGCAAAATGGCTCTGGGATGATGGAGCTGTTTGAGGTTTGACCCGTCTGAGTCCGGGCAATGTCAAAGGAGCGGAGCCAGGGAAGGAAGGTGGGCACCTCTGCCCTCTTCGCACTGATGCTGCCCCATGGTCTTTGTGAACATCAGCTTTTCGGGTATCCCAGGGTTTGTCCCCACCAAATCACTGTAAGTGGGAGGGTGAGCCACAGGGATGCTCACCTGCGACTGGTGATCCCAGGGGAAGAACAGCAGGGTGGCAGGAACAGACGGGTCAGGGTGGGAGCATGCCTGTAGCGGCTCGCCGAGGTGCGGTGGCCGGGAGGGACGGGCTGCTCTTGTGGTGTCGTACCTGCCGTGAAGGAGCTCTGGTAACGTGAGGAATGCTTGCCTGCAGATGCTGCACCCGGCTGAAATCCCGGTGCCCCTGAGCAGACTCCGGTGTGCTGCTGCAGGCAGTGGTACGACTTCATCACCAGCGATGGCTGGGAAAGGGCTGTGGCTTAAACAGTGGGAGAAAACATGGTCCCAAAAGTCTGTGCTGAATCAGGGTGGGTGGGGAGATGGAGTGGCCCCGTGTGAAGCTGACGGCTCTCTCCCTGCCACCCCTGGGCTGTGGCCAACAGTTGATGGGGGCTGATGGAGCTGGTCTCGCTCCGGCTGACGCTCAGACACGCTCCACAGCAGGCCCCACACCTCGGGATGCAGAGCTGAGGATCCAGGGAAGGAATTCATCCCACCACCCCGGCTGCCCGTGCCCTGCCTGGACACCCTGTTCCTCGTACCACAGCCACTCTCCACCCTCTGCGTGCGCAGGATCCGTCACACCCAGCTCTCGGGGCAGGGCCCGCGTCCAAACCTGGCTGCCTGGGCGCCCAGCGTGCGTGTTCAGGCACTTGCCAACAGCTGGGGCTTTTTTCTAACTTTATTTTTCAGTTGTTTTCTCCCCAAAGGTGCCAATTAAACTTAAGCTCTCAGTCGCTTCAGCTGTGAAAATCAGACTTAGTTGACTGAGCATCCTGATGGCAGGCCCCCCCGG
>NW_010230487.1:6124-14778 GCF_000690775.1 Eurypyga helias
GTAGCACCTACTGCTTTTAAGCAATGCTCTGAAGGTGAGATTTTCTTGATTGCAAACCAAAAGTGCTTGTTCTTCCCCCCCCTCCAGCTTCCCACAGGCACCCCAAGGAGGGGAACAAACAGGGAGGGCCTATCCGAGAGGAGAATCTCTCCCAGCCCTTCCCCGGCGCGAAGGGGATGGCCTCCGCACCGCGGCGGGATGCGGTGGGACACGCTGGGGCTGCGGGTGTCAGGAGGAGGCTGGGACGAGTTGGGCTCAGCCCCGACCTCTGCGCGGGGCGGCCTGGGAAGCATGCCGGCAGCAAATGGAGGCGTCCTACGTCATCCTGCTTGGGGTGGGAGCCGGGTGCGAGGGGCATGGCCGGAGAACAAAGGCTCGCATTTATTCCTCGCCGTCCTTTCACCAGCAGCCCCTCGCTGCCTCCCTGCACTGGATTGTTCCTGCATTTTCTCTGCTTCAGCTGTTTACTGGGTCACCCCGCTGCAGACACGCACACAAAGAGCAAGCCATCCGGCCAGGCCCTTCCTGCGCCACTGGCACCGCGGGCCCCTCTCCGGCACAGTGCCGGAGCACAGTGGTGCCATTGAACCGGGCCGGGAGAGCGCCCGAGCCTCTGCTCTTGGGGTCAGGGTGGGCCGGGGGCATCCGGAGCCCACCGGGCATCCTTCTCCGCAAGCTGGGGTGATGGCATTTTGGGGAGGGGGCCCCAGGAGGTCTGGGCTCATCAGCTTTGCCCACGCTTCCATCGCACCAGGTTTCGTGGAAGGAGTACAAGTTGACGTAAGGCAGTGTAAACACACGGGTGGACACATTTATTTCACGAAGGCTTGTTTTGGTTCAGCTTATCTAAGCTAAGGATGTGTCTGAGCTAAATCGAAATGAGCCTTGTTCAAAGTGAAACAAAGGGTGACGGCGCAGTTACGGTAAGCCAGACTGCAGCCAGACAGGGCCGTGGCTCCTGGACAGCCTCCAGTTTGTCCACCCCAATCTGTGCACCTTCCAGATTACTGGAAGATAGGACTCTGCTTTCTTTTTCCCCTCTGTAAGCTACAGGGTTATTGCATAGGCAGCCATCTACAGCTTATCCAGGCTGCTCAGGAATGGTGTGTGGCCAGACTCCCTGGGAATGTTGGCGTGGGGCAGTTCAGCGTGGCACGAGGGACTCAAAGCCGCCTCTTGGGTCTGGGCTGATGTTTTATGCCTGGCATGTGCTGGAGCCAGGGTCGTTGCTTTGCCCTTTCCACATATCCCACGTGCCGCAGGGGTGTGCCCAGGTCAGCTCTTCGTTCACGCGCGTCATGTCCATGCCAGGGGCAAGGGTGAGGTTTGACAAAAGCAGCTGGTTTTAGAGCAGCTGATACTTCTTAAAATTAACTTTCTGGCTGTCTGGACTGGCCCATGGGCTATGAGCTGAGAGCAGGAGAATATTTATTCAAGGCTTTGTCTCTGAGAACGTAAAGACTTGACTCGTGGGATGGATGAACTCGGAAGCTTGCAAGGGACAAACACTGCCCTGGAGTTGCAACAAGGAACAAGCCTTTGTGTCTTGGTTAACGTGTTAAGACACAACTGACATTTCGGGAGTGAGCATACCAAGTGGTTTCAAGGTATGTCAGCTCTGACACCCCCTGGTTTTCCTCACGTTTGGAGGAGGCATTACACATCTGTCACGTCGCATGTTACTTACAGGTGCTGTTGTACACACAAATAGTCAATTCTTGAACTTTTCTGTTAGGTTCCTTGCAGATTTTTCTGTCCCATCTTGGTGAAATACAGACCTTTGTTCTGAGCTGAAATGACTTTACTGCGAGACAGTCTTTTTTTTACCCTTACAGACCAATACGTATTAATTTTTTATACACCAGTTTTCACCAGTCATGCTGTTCTGGTTTCACTTCCAGTAATTATGCCCCGGGCTCTGGGCGAGTTTGTAGCAGAGCCATCGCTCTGTAAGCGAAGGCCAGCTGCGTCCCTCGTATGCGCGCCTGGCTCCGTGTAGGCGTTGGCGCCGAGCGCGGATGCTGCCGCAGCGCACGCCAGGGCGATCACGAACGCGAAGCTGAGGACTGTGGAGCAAGAGCTAGAACTGCTGTGTCGGCGGGATCTTTTTTCCATCGACTTAGAGAGGAAGCAAAACCTGCTGCACTCAGTTTTCTGCGAACCTTCCGCAGCTGCGAAGGGAGCCCATCCCAGCACGTCCCCTGCTAGGAGACACGAGGGAAGTCCTGCTTCGGTGGCGTTTCGCATGGGATGGAGTGTCTAGGGAGAGGGGCTGGTGTGTAGGAAACACAGGGTTTGGAGTTAAGCGGTCATCTCTGGCACTGCCATGGAGTTTGTTTTTCCCTGGGGAATCCCCTCAGCAAGGCTGATCCCCCAGCACCGGCATCACCCTGTATCGGGGGCGGGTGATCCTTCCCCTTGGAGGCCAAGGGGGGATGGAGTGGACATGGAGCGTCTTTGCAGATCTTTGACTCGTGATTTCCAGGCCATAAAAAAGTGAACATGTTTGTTTCTCTGTGTGGGAAGGCTCTTTATTCTCTTTAGAAGCAAACCCAAAGCAAACGGGTGAGGAATCCTGTGTATCTGCTCCGTCTCGTTCCTGGACCCGGGCGCTGAGCTCCTAATCCTCGCTCCAGCCACTGACTCACTGCGTGCGAGTCACAAGATGCCTTTGTAACAGATCTGCCAGCCGCTGCTTTCTCTTATTCCGAAGCCACGAGGCTGGAGAAGGCTGCCTTTGGATGCTGCCTCCTAACCCCTCTGGGTTACAGACACGGCTCAGTCCTGTCGCCCGTCTTAGGCAGCCCCAGACCCCAAGGGAGGAGGTGTGAAACCCCCACAAAAGGCAGATTGGGAATGATGTGCCCTCTCCCTCTGCCCCGTCCTGCACCCTGGCAGTGTGTCGTGCTGGGGGATGCGCAGCTCCGGGGCTGTTCCTATGCAGCTTTCCATGCTGAAGCACCTGAAGCAGCACAAACGCGGAGCGAAGGGCGTCCGGAGAGCCCGGCTGCAGAGCCCAGCAGCTGATGGGGCGAGAACAGGCTCTCAGCTGTCACCACTGTTGGGTGTCCTGGCAAAAACACCCCCTTTTCATAGCGGGTTTAAGTTTAGCTTCTGGCCCTCTTTCTATTCTTTTCCTGTTTCCCTCTTTGTTGTTCTGTTCTAATGGGCTGTTGGAATCGGTCCTGGTTTGAGGCAGCTCTGAGCAGGCAGGAAGGAAGGCAGAGAGCGGTGAAAACCCAAAGGAATCATGTCCATCTGCCTAACATCCCTGCGTGGGGAGCAGTGCCCAGGGCGGGGAGTGGGTGCAGCCAAGTCACGGCGGGGCCTTGAGCTCTATCAGGCAACAGGAACATGGCTCGGGAGACAGCGGGGATCAACTTCCCCAAGGCTGGAGAGAGCCTTTGTACCCCAGTGCCACCACGGTCATGGCGGGGATGGGGTTTGGGAGCAAGAGTGCTCCTGCCCTCAGTGGGGCTGCTAATGCGAAGCACGTGCCGTGGGTCACCAGGGTAGGCACCTTGCCTTTCCCCAAACACGGGGGGTATTCGGCAGCTTCCTCGCCAGCTTTGGGCTCAGCAGCCGGGAGAAGGAAACTGCCAATGAGTGTGAGGAGCGGACGGGATGATCCCAACCAGTGGAGCCCTGGGGGAACATCCACGGCAGGGCTTCTTGCCTGGAAGTCCCCAGGAGGAAGGATGCTGTGCTGTGCACGCTTATTTTGGATGTGTAGGACAGAGAGGCTACTTCTGTTTTTGTGGTCTTTCTCTTTGGTTCACGGAACTGCAGCGTTTTCCTTTCACTAGATGGGGGTGGCTTTTTTCCTATTTCCTTTTACATAATGTCGTAGGCTTTGGTTTACATAAGAGGCCCCCGAGTCACTGCTGTTCGTTGCATGGGTTCGGGATTTGCTCCGGAGAGAAACGAAAGTTAACTCGGGGCTTGTGTCAACCGTGGAGGACGCAGGCTTTGGTGGAACTGGTTTCTTTCGTTTCTGGAAAGGCCCCGTTGCTGCTGGGAAGGGATTATTCTGAGAAGGGACTGGGGATTGTAAAGACCAAACCCCCACTTTCTGTTTCTGGCTTTACCGGCTTTCATCAAATCCTTTCAAACTTGAGCAAATGCGGCGCAATCCTGGTGATGTCTCCGAGGCTCAGCTCTGCCTTTTCTCGTCTCATTAGCCAGCGAGACTGTTAATTCCCAGTGTTGCAGGTTCCCGACTTCCCATGGGCCGGGTTAGCGTCTGCATGTTGTGGCTGGTAGCACGGCCCTTGGAAATCACGGTGCAGATACTCGGGGTGCTGCGTTGTTCCCGTCTGTGGAACAGGCGCTTGCGTCGCCCAGCTGAGAGGGAACAGAGTAACACGAACGTCTTGATCTTTAAACCAGCTGTTGTCCAGGGGCCATCGGTAAAAGCACTTTAAACAGTTTTGCCTCTTCCATGTGTGCTGAAATTAATACCTTTTTCCAATAACAGTTCATTATTTTGTGTCTTTGGAGGCCAGCGCGCTAACCCAGGGCACGTGGGACCGGAGCTCTTAAGACCTGGTAATCGTTGGATAATTGTCTGTGTGTAACGTGCAGGGATGCTGTCACGCTTAATCCTGTACTTTGCTCCTGTCTTACCAAAACTGCCTTTGTGACTGATCTCAAACGCTTTCTAAAACGCAGGTCCCTAGCCAAGCTTTTGCGTTGCTGTTTGGCTTTCACTTTTTCCGCTCCCTTCAGCTGGTGAGAGGAAGGCAGATTCCAGGCTCTGGCTCCTGCGAGGATCCCTCATACCATAGTCCTTCTTCCAGGCTCGCAAACCTTGGCTACCTCTTCGAGCTCATTATCGAACCTCCGTGTGAAGACGTGGGCTTCGACACCACGCCGTGTGCTAGAACAGTCACCAGAGAGCAGGAGAGTTTATTGCACGGAGCAAGAATTCCTCCCTGGTGTAGTCACCAAAGCTTTGAACTGTGGTGGGGAGCTGTTGCTTGCGCAGCCCGCGGCTCTCTGCAGTTGGAAGAGGCGGTCTCTAAAACCAGGGAAACCATCTGGTGCAGACCTCCAGTTTCATATTTCAGGGGATGAACTCCTGCAGAGTTCACTTACGGGCTGCTCTAGCAAAAGTCTCCGACTCTGCAGAATTGGGCGTCTGATATGCGTAAGTTAAACATGCGGTTTTTCCTTGTGCCCCTCCATCGAGAGGCCTTTTTCCTGCTGTATGGAGAGGAGCAGGATTGCACACTGAGCTGGAGAAATCATGGTAAAATGTTCATTTTCAATGTCTTCCCCTTTTTTGGCACCCATCTTGAAATGCTTTAGCTCTCACTTTCTGGGGTGCCGAGCCCCTTCTGTATGATTTGGGTGGGAGGTGCGAATACCGTAAAGATCCGCGTGCTCACCGTTAGTGCCGTCACAGAAGGGCGTTGCTGGGTCTCGTTGCAGCCTTTCAGCGCGCTGCCTGGCCCCCTTGGGTGCATCTCTCCCACCCGCACGAGGCTGTAAGCGGAAGGGACCGTTCGCCTCTCCCCCGGCCACGGTGCCACGTTCGGTCATTCGGGTTGAACCAGTGATGAAGGGGGGTTCGCACGTGGGCGCTGGGCTGGGGTTCTGCTGGCTGAAGCTGTTCCCTTCTGCTGGGGGGGGCAGAAAACCCCAGCAGGTGAGTAGGGCAGGCAGTGGGGAGCAGTAGCTGTTGCAGTGAGGTTTACTAGCACTTGTCAGAGCTCTCCAGAGACCATTTTGAACATGCTCATCTTGGTCGACTGGCTGGAAATCCTGGCGTGAGTGCCAGAGCGGCCGCGTTCTCGGTGGCCGGCATGTACGTAAGCCAGAGGTGAAGGTTTTGTGCCTCCCAGCCCCGCTCTCACCCCGTCTGTCCTTATCTGCAGAGGGAGAAACGTGCGCTGGGCGCAGGTGTTGGAGCGGGACTTCGCTGGCTCCGTCCTGCTGCTGCTTTTTGCTTCGTTGGTTTTTAACCAACACGCGCGGAATGCACAATCAGCATCTTGGAGAAGCAGCGGTAGGAAAGGGGAAGCTCACGCAGAATATAAATAGCCAAATTTTAAAACGTACCAGTGTAGCAGCTCTTGGCATGAGCCTGGCTGGAGACCGCTGGGAAGCTGCGTACTTCGTGTGTGGTTTGCAAAGGGGGAACTTCGGGGGATATCGCACAAGTCAGCAACACAAAAAATGAATGAATCTAACAGCCTTGAATATGGGAAGGAAAAAATTTGCTTCTACGCACAAGAAAGTTGGGTGTATCCTCTGCACATGATGCAAAATGCAGCGTGTCAACCCCTGCGCGGCTGCGGCAATACTTTCCACTGTAGTTGCACAGCAGCTGCCAATGATTCATGGGTTGATCGTGGCACAGTTTGTCCTCCCATACAATTTGATTTCTTTATTAATTTAATTGCATCTCAACAAGCATCAGCTTTTTCTTGGTATTTGTGTCTGGGGTTTACAACACTCCGGCCCAAACTCCTTTCTGAGTTATACTGCACAGTGCTCTGGTCCTGCTGGACCCAGAGCCTTCCTCAGGCCCAAAATCGGCACAGCTGGTACGCCACAGCCTGGGGCAGATCTGCAGGCTGGGTGATTAAGACTGGGATCTGCCTTGGGAATGATCCCCCTTTGTCTCTGCCCTTGGGCAGTGGGCTGGAGTGTGCGAGAGGATCTACTGCTGTCGCTTCTGGCCACATTGCTGTGGGCACCAGGGTCTTGTGGCCTCTGTGGACAAACTGGGAAGAGTTCCCACAGCTGCTCTTCCTTTTTGTTGGGAACACCATCTAGAGGTGGAAGAAAGACCGCTTGGCTGACTTGGGCTCGTTAGGCACCATCACTGTGGGCGGCTCATCTAGAGCGGACACAAAGCTTTAGTGTGCCAACAGCTCTCCCAAGGTCCTGCCAGTCCCCCCAGTTACCAGATAAGGCATCTCTGCTTGGGGGTTGGAGGTGACTCGCCTGGTGTAGGAGGACCTTGTTCCCATGAGCTTTTGGTGGAGAGCTGGAGAGGTGATGGGGGAGAAGCCCAGCGCTCAGCTCCGTACCCAGCTCCCCTTCCCCTCGCTGACCCCACACTGGGGTCAGTGTCATGGGTGGCCGCTCTGGTGGGGCTCCCAGCGTGGACGTAATTTATCCCAGAGCAAAGAACAAGAGAGGGACTGACGGAAGCATCCAGAAGGATGTCTGTCTGTCTGTCCACCGCCTTGTGTGGGTGCTGTCAGGTTGGTCTGGAAGCCGGCGCACCCCAGGAAAAACTTGTGATGTTCACGGCACAGCCGAGGTTAGAAGCCTCACAACCCCTCGAGCTTCAGGTAACCAAACTTCTTGGTAGTCTGACACGAAGTGAGAGGAGCAGCTTCAGCAGAAAGGGAAGAAGCTGCCCGGTACCCTGCCTGCGGGGATTTGTGGTCCTCAGTCACTACAGCCATGAATGAGGGGTGTTTAGAGTTTCCCCCTTACTCTTCGAGCTGGCTGTGGTTCCCTGCTAATTGCAAGCCCTTGACGTGGGCAGGGCGTGATAACGGCACGGTGACCGCTGCTGAGGACGAAGGATGGTGGTTAAAGAGCGTGTTAGGTGCACGTTCGATCTGGGGCTCCCTCCTGGGTCACCCCACGGCAGCCCTGCGCTGCTGCCGTTGCTCGGGGTTATTCGTGCTCCCGAGAGGCGGATACGGGCAAAGCGGGGGGCTGGCTCTGGCTAGCAGCACGTGATGCCGGTGGGGGACTTGTCCCCGAGCCCCTGCACCCCAGTCACTTCCCCCTGCAAACTGTCTTACTGCTTTCAGGCATTTTCCCCATCTGCTGAGCAGTGGGTTTTGTGCGTGTTACAGCATCCCACCATTTGGTGTGGGGGATGGAGGGCAGGGGAGATCCCCGCAGTGTTTAAAAGGATCTGAATAAATCCTCTTAAGAGAGGCACTGACTCAGCAGAGTGTGGTGGGAGGAGGGGGGAACTGAATTATCCTTGTGGGGCTGGAGCTGCCGCCCAGCCCCGTGCTGGAATGCGGGGCTGGGGGAAGCTGGGGCAGGCGTGTGCCTGGGATCCTGCCCCAAGAGGCAACCCCTCTTTCCTCACCAAATTTTAGATGATGTCCACCTCCCCAGAGCAGAAACGTGAGCCTGTAGCTGGGTCAGGCTGTGGCCCAGAGGTGCCTGTCCCCAGGGGTGCAGGGACATGTGCCCAGGCCTACCCTGGCACCGCTGCCCGAGGTTGCATCCCAGTGTTGAGCTCCCCCCTGGGATTTCTGCCTTGTGCACGTGGCCGGCAGTGCCAAGGCTCGCGGCGGCTTGGTCTCACAGCTATTGCTTATTACGGAAGGTGCTCGGTTCCCGCAGGGCAGATCACCCAGATGACGGTCAGACCGGGCAGCAATGTCACCTTACGGGAAGGGCTTGGGGAGGGGGAAGCAGCCGGGCTGGGTACGGGGGTGTGCTGCCTCCCACCCCCCTCCCTGCGTGGCGAGGCGTCCCCGCTCTGCCCGGCGCTGTCAGCCTCGCTTTGCAGAGGGGCTGAGAAGCGGGGAACACGGAGCAGACCCAGGGCAGCTTCCCCAGGCCTTGGCTGTGCCGGTGCACAGGCTCAGGTGGGCCCGGAGTTAAGCTGGTGGGGAAGACTGGTGTCACCTGGTTTGCATTTCACAGGATCACAGACTGGTTTG
>NW_010230488.1:0-12267 GCF_000690775.1 Eurypyga helias
GGAACTAGATGAGCCATTCTATGATATTGGCTAAATTGGCACATAACAGCACAGAGGCTGATATATCCAACACCTTTTTCATTACTGTGCTGGATTTATTCCTTAATAAAAGCATAAATCTAGTCTAGCCTCTATTGTTAAAAACCACAAAGTTAACCTAGAGCATGAATTACTTTTCCAGTCACTGGAAAAGAATAGGCACTGTCCGTGTTCTCTGCCTAGTACATGTAGGCAAGTGATAATTCAGAAGAAGTCATGCATCTGTCAGTCAATATTTCCATGCCCAGAGAGTTATTGCAGTCACAGAATGATTTGTTGGGCCAGCAATTTCAAATGTAGTAAACACAGTCTCATCCCATTACTTTTGTTGCATGTACCTATTTGATCCAAGCTATTTTTTCAAACATGGCCTTAATCTTGAATTCTGTAGAAAGTCAAAGCAGAGAGTAGCATGTAGTCTCTCGACATCCAAGCCATTGCAGGGTACAAGTATGTGACACTAATGATACATCTATACTATCTTTAAACTTGCCTTTGCAGCCAACTGATTTTCTTTCATTTCTAAGCTTATAGTCCTCAGAAATGTTATGATTAATAAACCCACTCCAACTATCAATCTGAAGTAAAGCAGGGTCTCCCCATTACCTCAGCATCAGAGCATACCATTTTTCATGCACTGATTATGAAATATTAGAGAATAGCTCTAATCATAGTCTCCAGAGCTTGGAAAGTGGCATACAGAACAGCTAAGACTTTCAAAGCTGCCGGCGGTATATTCAGAAGCAAAGCACCTCAGCTATTAAATCCAAATATCCACTTCAGTGCTGTTTAGGCACCTAACCCTTTCAGACGCCAACTCCCTCTGGTCCCACATCAGCATCCCATCCACTAGCCCTGTCAACCCCTGCAGATTACATGGGGTCGCAGCCAAACCAAAGGGCAACCAGCTCCTGCTCTTGCTTGGTGCAGCTCTGCCAATGGGTGTCCCATGAGCAACCAAGACTTCTGGCATGCTGGTGAGCTGTCTCATTAGTCTGCTACAGCAAAGACAAGTATTTGACTCCTTGGTTCTCTCTCTGACACCTGGGTAGCTGGTGGACTTTGATGCAACTCTGATGGGAGCACAGTGAGTTCCCTACTTCCATAAAGACCGTAGAGACTACAGCAGAGATCGCAGTATTTGTACTTGGAGAATCAGAGTCACAGGTCATCTGAGGAAGACAAGCAGCGGGGGTGGGTGTCCAAAGTTGGACAGAAAAGGCAGTGCTTTGCCTTACACTGAGGTGATTAAATGGTAAGTGCTCGGCAGTCTCCATTATTTATGAGCCGAATCCCTCTTTCAGCCCCCTTTCTCGCACTGTTCCTACCAAGAGCCGTGTAAAAGTCTGAGCTCAGTGTAGGCTCTACTCTTGATTTTAATGGTTTCTATGAATTTAGTGCAGGTAAAGTTGCATCTGGCAAAGCACAGATACTCCAGGAGAATTTCTAACTTTCCTTCTCCAATTGATTGTTAATACTGAAGCAATGATGGGTATCGTATCTTTGTCTCCCTTCCTAAGCAGCCTATAGACTGGACAAGGTGAAACCAAAATGTGCTATCAGATCTCTCCTACTCCTGAATTACTCCTGAAGGTACAGTGCTACAAAGCTGCTATTTCATAAACACCTCATTAAACCCTAATGTGACTAATGCATTTGTTACTCATGTCTCTTTAAATTTATCCTTTGAGCTGTTTGTAAATCTGTTTCGAGGCAACTAGTCAACAGTCTTCACATTGCTCTCACTCTCTCCCCTCATTATCATGGTACAGTTAGTTTCTTTTTCCTGCCCACACCTTTACTTTGAAAACCTCTGCTTCGATCTTTAGCTGAGATGGCAGGCCACAAAATCACAAGATACTATATAACATTTTTTAGAAAAAAAGTATTTTTTATGAAACAGAAAATGTGTTCCAGTTGCCAAACGTTTTTGAAATTATCCTCCTTATCAATACTGCACAAGCATTTTCAGTGAACTCTCTTAGCTGCTTTCATTAAGTAATGAAAGATATGAAAGATATTAAGATATGAAATGTAAAATAAGGAAACTCAGGTAAACGCTGAATGTAAAATAATTATGGTGTTAACACCTGGACTCCATAACAACAGTCTAATCAGATGTTAGCTTTTTGTTTATGTTTAAAAAAATCTATTCAAATGCAAAAGTCAGCAGAGGCTATGACCTTATGCCCAGACTTTGACCTCTCCCGAGTCTTGTATAGAATCATAGAATCATTTTGGTTGGAAAAGACCTTTAAGATCATCAAGTCCAATCATTAACCCAACACTGGCAAATCCACAACTAAACCATGTCCCTAAGGACTTAATCTACAAATCTCTCAAATACCCCCAGGGATGGTGACTCAATCACTTCCCTGGGCAGCCTGTTCCAATGCCTGACAACCCTTTCAGTGAAGGAATTTTTCCTAATACACAGTCCAAACCCCCCTGGAACAACTTGAGGCCATTTCCTCTTGTCCTATCACTTGTCTCCTTGGGAGAAAAGACCAACCTCTGCCTCTCTGCAACCTCCTTTCCGGTAGCTGTAAAGAGCAATAAGGTCTCCCCTGAGCCTTCTCTTCTCCAGCCTAAACACGCCCAGCCCCCTCAGCCGCTCCTCACAGGACTTGTGCTCCAGACCCTTACCCAGCTCTGTTGCCCTTCTCCGGGCACGCTCCAGCACCTTAACTCAATGTCTTTCTAGTGGTGAGGGGCCCCACACTGAACACAGGATTCGAGGTGTGGCCTCACCAGTGCCCAGTACATGGGCACAATCACTGCCCTAGTCCTGCTGACCACACTGTTCCTGACACAGGCCAGGATGCCGTTGGCCTTCTTGGCCACCTGGGCACACTGCCGGCTCATATTCAGCCGGCTGTTGACTAACAATCCCGGGTCCTTTGCAGCTGGGCAGCTTTCCAGCCACTCATCCCTAAGCCTGTAGTGTTGCGGGGGGTTGCTGTGACCCAAGTGCAGGACCCAGCACTTGGCCTTATTGAAACTCATCAGTTGGCCTCTGCAGATCTATACAGCCTGTCCAGATCCCTCTGTAGAGCCTTCCTACCCCCAGGCAGATCTACACTCCCGCCCATCTTGATGTCATCTGGTGTCTTTTCTTGAGATTTATTTTTAATACTGATTCAGGTCAGTGCAGATTCATTCTGCTGCTGGGCATTTGCAGGCTGCAGGGCAGTGTCTGACCCATGCACTGCTCTGCAGAAGACCTTTGATAATGGGGTTCTTCATTCTCTGCTTATCAAAGAGCCTGGCTCGGGAAGAAATTTGGAGGCTGCTCTCCCTGGCTTACTGATGACACAGCCTGTGGCAAAGGGATGGGATGGGCGAGGGCTGCTGCTCTTACCTGCTCAGATGCAGACCTCTCCTACCACTCGTCCCCACTGGAGCACAGCGTGGTGGCATGTTAGTGACCTGCAACCACCATCCATGGCACAGAGCAGCACCTGAGAAACAGGGAGCCATCACTAGGAGATAGGTGTCTGCAGTTCAAAGGAAAGGAAAAAAAAACCAATGTTTTCCTGGCTTTGGAAGAGTGAAGAACACCAAAAAAACCCCAAAAAACCAAACCATCAAAACCCAAAAGGCACAGAGGCGTTGCTGAGTTCAAGTCCCAAGAACTACTCTGTGAAGATTTTCAGCAAGAAGCTGAGTAGAACTAGAATGGAAGCCTTTCTTCCCAGATGTAGCCGAACTGGAAGACACATGGACGCATGAAAATTAAAATACATCAGCCCGTATGAGGCTCGGTGCCTGCCCACACTGAAAGTCTTTGCAAACTTTCCACTACCACCACAGCAGCCCCGAAATAGTGATCCATCACGCTGAGAGGCCGGGAAGCAGAGCGTGGGGAGTAGGCCTGGCAGGGAGCACGCTGCAGGGTAGGTGCCAAGCGCACCACGATTCCCCCAAAATCAGTGCAGGGGCTGCAAACGGGGGCGGGTGTGTGCTGCCCATATGCTGCTAGTGGTCTCGGCAAGGCCGAGGACTGCTGCCGAGTGTCCCGCCCCCGCCCCAGCGTGGGGGCACACGGTGGCTTGTGATTCCTCTTCTAGATTTTCCCTGAAACGAAGCGCTGGCTTCCAAGAAGCAGCCGCCGCCGCCCTCGCTGGGTTTTGCTACGTGATTCAGCACCATTAGCTGCTGCGGCAGGAGCTGGCGGGAAGACCTGTGGTAAACTGCTCGCAGCAGAGGTGTCAAAACACTTTTAAGACAGATGTTTTGCACACAACCATCCAGACTCACAAGTCGAAAGTGTGGCCACCAGTTATCTCTGAAGACTGAGGGGTGCTTAGGGGCTGTGTGTGCAGGGAGCATTTCCAGTGAGCCTGGGTGGGACAAGGACACATCTTTTTTTATGGGCATCCTCAGTCAGAAGGACACGCTTGCCATCAGCAGAGATGAACAGGTGCTAGCACAGAGCTGCTTAGAGCAAGCAGGAGGGGTGAGGAGGCTCTCTCCAGCATCCAGGTTGTCTAAGTCACGGTGCAGCAATGTAGCTGATATGCAAAATGCTCTTAATAAGCTTAATCCTCTGCCAATCTTTCTCAATTTTTAACAGATCCTCTTATAAAAAAAATAAAGAAGTTTGGTGGCTGGCGTGGGGAATTGCCACTTGCATTTCCTTGACTTGCTGGTTTGCACTGCCACCCCACGCCCAGCGATGAAGCAGTGAGGCACGTGGCTATCGAGGCTAGCAGATGTCGGGTGCAAAAGAAACGTACCTTGATCTGGAGTAGCTCTGTGACTGCCAGGAGAGTAGAAATGCATTGATTTGTACTCAGGACAGATCTCATCCAGACAGGCTGGGTCTGCGTTGAACAGACAGGTCTGCGCTGCGGGCTGGGAAAATGATGATTTACCTCTCCTGATCGTGTCATAAGGTAAGAGAGGAGGAGAGTGCCCAGCACCCTGCTAAAAACCTTCGGTTAAACTAAAGTTCCTTTGTCCAAAACACAGCGAATGCCAGTCACACAGGTAATGGTTTTGATATCAGTGCAGCATCCTCTGCCATACAGACAGACGGCTGAGCGTGCATAAAGGACACCAACAGACAGACACCCCGGTTCACACCAGCGTATGAACCATCCCTGACCATGCTGCTCACCAGCTCTCCTAGGGGAGTGAGGTTCCCGAGCCAGAAACCTTCTGCATCCAGCAGCCAGCACCACAGAATGCCCACCTTGGCTATCAGTGCGTGAGCTGAAAAGCCCCACTCTCAATTTTAAGTCTCTCTCAATTTGAAACTTGCCTGGCTTTGTTCGCCATGGAGCATCCTGCAGCACAGGCCCACCCTCCTGGTGCAGATTTTATTTCTTACTAAAGATAAGCTCCCCTTGATCCAAAAATCAATGATTTGTTAAACGAATTTTAACATGTCATGAACTGAATGATATTGATGAATTTGAAATGTTTTGTATATATTTCACTAGTTTTACTCTCTGTAAAGGATTACAGAAAATTCCAAAATGAGATAATTTTGAACCAGAAGACGACCTGCTCTTAAAGGATGTTAAAACAGTATATTTGAAACTTTTAAAGTTTCTTTCTGATGAGGCTTTCAGAAGCCGGTCTAGTGGAAGGTGTCCCTGCCTATGGCAGGGGGGTTGGAACTGGATGGTCTTTAAGGTCCCTTCCAACCCAAACCCTTCTGTGATGATTCTATGATTCACAATTTGTTGAACCCACCTGTTTCCTACCTCAGGTTTCTATTTCATCTCATCAGCATTTTGCATTAGAAATCAGAGTTTGTATTTTTATCACGAGCCCCTGTATTTCAGCATTCACAGTGTGCACTGATGACACAGGCTTACAGAATGAGAGGATTTGGGGATGCTTCTCTGTGCTTACGGAGTCTTTGTTGTGCATTTTACAAACTTGCTGGTAGTTAGGCTCATATTCTCTGATTTTGATGGCAAAGGATACAGTTATCCTCAAATAATGGTACGTAACTCTATCATGCAGATTGCTTCCTACGAATGCTTGCCCTTAACAAGAAGCCAGACTCCGCAACCCTCTTACGCTTGTGGCTTTGCAAGGTCGGAGAACCAGTGAGTATTTTCTGGCAAGGTGTGACTTGCTAATCTGTGTCAGGCTGCCATTCGTGTCCTACCCTCACATCCCTGGTTGTGGTTTTCCCAACATGATTTGCACCTGGACCTCTCACAAATCCTGACCAGGGGAAGGCGGCGGTGGGGGGCTCAGATGGTTCTGCAGGACACGGACACGCCAGGGAGCAGACAGGAAGACAGAGGATGACGAGGAGGGAGAATAAACTGTTGCCATAGAGAAGCACCACAGAAAAGTATTTACAGAGGTTTTACAAAGATTTTAGAAAACAATATGAATTTTTATAAGCAAAAGTGTGTACTGATTTTTTCTTTCTTTTAAAAAATTCTGCAGAAGCCATATTGATCATATGACTTTCTCCAGTAAGGCCAGATGTACCTTCATAATCACTGGCAAAACACAGCCTTGTGCTCAGATAGTTGAAGAACTGTAGACATTTTGCCTCTCTCCAACACGTCTTAGTAGACACGGGTTTTCTACTGGGTGCAAACTACCAAACATACTAATCCTGTCATCTGAAAACCCAATGCTTACAAGAATTTTAAGGTTGCTATTTCCCTTTCTCTTTTGCTTCCTTCAGCATGCCTGATACACGGGGACAGAGGAGAAGTTCTCACAGCCTCTCTGTGGATTTACAGCAATAATATTTCTTAAAAAAACAATAATATTCACATAAAGCAAAAATGCCAAAATATGAAAAAGGGAGACTTTTCCTTTCTTCTTTATAAGCTACTCTACAATGTAAAATTTGCATCCCACAGTAAGAAAACCCTGAGGAAAGCACACTGCACCAACTGCAATGCCAGCAGAGTTAATGAGGCTTGGCAATTGCTTTCCCACTTTTATTCACGTGGAAGCTTACGGATCCATGGAAGGCAGCAAACACTAACTTTCATCTTTTGATCCTCCACCTTTCCAGCCACACCGCAGCCTGTGCCCCTTGCGCATGGATGGGCCCTCCTGTGCCCCGCAGAACGGGGGCACACAGCCTCCGGTGTCCCCTCTTTCCTCCAGGAGCAGCCATGGGCCACCTTCCGCCATGCCCGGGAGCACCCGGCCCCCAATACAGCTTTGGCCCCCCTCAGGGACACGGGCAAGTTGTGGCACCAAGCTGCATCTGTCTCCTGGGCCTCAGGCTGTTTTCCCTCTCCGCTGTGTCACCGGCGGGCAATAGTGAATTTTAAAAATCTTTAAAAGAAAATGGCATAGATCAGTAAGTGTATTATTTGCCCAATTGTGATCCAGTGTGTTTACAAAAATGTGCCGGATTTTAAAAATTGAAAATATCCACTATTCCCATTTACAGTTTTGTAAGGTTGATGCTTAATTCAAGCTCCACTTACTCGGTATGAGCAACATTTTGGAGAAATCAATGTGTTGTGTCAACATTTTCAAGAAAAACATATCAGAACTCTACCTCGTTACCAGTTTAAGTGCACACTGGCTATTTCACAAGTAAAAAACCCGAATATACTCACCAAAGCTACTTTACCAGGAGAGTCAGGAGGGAGGAAAGAAAAAGCAAAGCAATTCTGAGCCAAGCCAATATTCTTCTTCTATTTTTTTTTTCTGATGTAAGAATTACAAAGGAAGTATGGGTAGAGAAAATATTAAGCAATAAGACTTAAAATAAAGCTTACCACAGGCAAGCTATGAGAACTGAATATGTATACCACCTGCTGTAGAAGTACTGTGAGATTTTCATAAGAATTCATACTTTACACGAGAAGCAGGGGCACGCTGGTTGGGCTGGTGGCCAGGCTGCAGGCATAGCGTAGCGGAGGCTTCAGATGCTCAACAGCAAACCTTGATCGCAGTGACTGAGAAGTTATTTATTCAAGAACATTAAACAGCGGAAGTTTTTATGGGTTACGTCCGGTATCACAGAACTGCCAGATGGGCATGACTGTGGGAAAGGAGAACAAAAGGAGTTTGGAAAGAGGGTCTGCTGGGGAGTCACCCATCACAACTTGGTAAACATGTGCAATTCGTTGCTCATATACTGAAAATAATTTTCTCCAGATTTTGGAAGTTACTGGTCTGAAGCACAACTCTGAAACACACAAAGTTCATTGTGGTCGCAAGCTCCTACCTTCAGGTGCCTTTACAAGTCACACTGTGGTATCGCCTGGCGGCTGGGGCTTCACCGCTGCACGTGCAACGCACACGTGATGCCAGAAGACTCGCAGCACTCACAACCCGAGATGGGTAAGAAACAACACACGTGCATGAAGCGTTGGTAGGGACAGCGAGTCTGTAATAAGGCAGGCAGTGACTGGAGAAAGAAACGTTCAGCGTGCTCACACCAAAACCTACCCTCCTTCTGCCCAGTTCAGACAAGACCTAACCTCGCCACAGTCCCTGAAGCTCACAGTGAAAGGCAAAGCTATGAAAACTTTCTCAGCTCAAAGCTTTGCGGCTGCACCACACAAGTGAAACAGCAAAGCGCCCATCAGGTCCCTGGAAAAGCTTACAGGGTGTTCCGTGTTGTCACCATGGAAGACAGTGAAAGTGTTAAATCAGTGGGATTTGAAGGATCAAATTCTTACCATTCATAGGAAATGGAACCACAGTGTCTTGGCTCAGCAGCTGATAATAGTTTAATGCTTCCTGCACCTCGGCATCAGCTGGGCTTTTGGAAGTTTAACACAAAGACAGGTTTGCACAAACCTACCTGGCGCAGTCAAACAAGGTACACAAGTGCTACCTGAGGCACAGTTTAGAAAATACCTCTTATACTTCATATATGTCTGGAGAGAAATACAGCTTTTTGTCTCCGGCAATATTGTTGTCCCGTTTCTGATGTGGGAAAGTTTTTTTGTTTTACCTGATTTCTTTAAGCTACTGCTCTTCAGTTGAACGTACTTCAGCAGTATGGGACCAAATTCCTCTGATACAATACTACTGCTATCAGCTGAGTTATTATTATTGGATTACAACTATCTCACTGAAAGAGCAAAACCTAGTGAAATGATGAGTATATTACTATTATTATCCTAATTCTGACAGCATCTGTGATCAGGGCAAACCATGCCAGAAGCTCTGTACAATCTCAGGGAACAAGATGGTTCTGCCCTAAAGAATCTGCCGTTTAAGAGTCTCGTGCTGCACCCCTTCCGGCTCACCCTCTGTTTCTAGGGCCATGCACTTTGCCCCTTGCAGGATCCTCCCACGCATCTGAACCCTCCCTCACCATCTTTGCGGTTCAATATCTTGCAAGCAGCAGGCAAGCAAGTTGCCTGTGTGCACGTTTCAAGTTGCTGCGTGATGACCTTCTTTCGTGCTCTTTCATCTCTAAATTTAGCTGAAGTGGGAGTCTAGCAGATTCGGTGCTACAGGAAACACTAATGCAGAGACTGTATATGATCACTCTTAAAAGAACAGCACAGACTGTGAGACAGCGTAATTACTATTCCGTAGCCAAATGAAGTTTATTTTACGAAACTGCACCTTTTCAAGTCTAACAGACCATTACAGACGTTCACTCAAGACCAACACATGCAGCACAAAATCAAGAGTATTATTGAAGGGCTGACACCCAGAACTCAGAAATCTGTTCACGTTAGGACTGCTGTATTTGAACAGATGACACCGTAACTGCCAGGCACAATACACCTCAAAGTTGAAATTCAATCTTTTAAATAGCTGCCTCAGTGCCATGTGATGAGGAGAACATACTGGAGAATCACAGGAAACATTTAAGAACGCGAAATAAAGTATTGAGATTCAGAAAAGTACTGTACAGATACTGGACTGTGACTGAGACACAATGATGTAACTTTACCAAGTTTCATGAAATTGCAGAAAAGTTATACCACATTGAATTCTGGTTTGTTGTTTTCAGATAAAATAAATATGGTAAAATAGGAAATGTTCTGTGGTTTTTTTTATGTGAGATAAATAACAAGAAGTTTTATTCCCTGGATCATACATATAAAATCTGATTAAAGTATTAATAATCTTTGTGCTTCTATAGATAATGAGATAGTTTTAAGGTTTTTAATCACCCTTGTTTTCAGAAATCATACTTCCAGTATTCTAGTCAAAGAGCTTTCCCTCCTTTTTGAGAAAACAGCACAAGCACAGCCCAGAAAATGTGTTAATTCTTTCTTTAATAAAGCGGGCTCGATGTTCTTCCAGAGTAAAGATACAAAGTTCCACGACTAAATGAATACCCAGTCAAAATATCGTACTGCCCTTCTGCAGTACCTCCAACTGACATCACATGCAAGAGACTTTAACCAGTCACAGATTACAGATGTGAGATACAGTGCAACAGTCTCCGGTACGTATCTTAGTCCCGTATTAGTTTCCATCAGTAATTTGCAATGTATGTAATTTTTCTACCTGATTACTGTTATCCATGAGCACTATGAGCAGGTCATCTTCGAAGAAAAAGAACTCTCTCTGCACTGTGATCAGAGACACTGTATTTGAGATACGAAAGGACATGGTATAACTAAAGCAGATTCAATTTCTGGAATTCGCTCTGATCTTATTTGTATAATCATCTCTCTGCCTCTGAAGATTTTTATCATATCCCACAGCATGGTGGGCATTCAGCTCATTGGTATTCACTTATTACTGAAAACTTGTTAGAGACTCCCAAAATCTTCAGATACTTTTAGCGCTGTTTTGAAATGTGCAATATTAAAGATACAACTAACTTATAAAAATAAAAGAACTGTACAAATCACACTCTTCCACTGGCAATGAGACTGTTCCAGAAAGAGCAATGTGATCCCTGAAACAACCAACCAGAAGAGAAATCAAAAGACTGATGCTTAAAAAAATAAAAAATAAGTAAAAACATCTTCCCCTGCCAAAGTACTGGAATCTTTGAAGGTTTATGTATTACAGAATATAAAACTTTTCTCTCTGTCCCCAGAATACTTCTTTCCTCTTTCCATAGGTACTTCTTGAACAGATTCCCCTTTGTTGGTGCTGCGGCACAAGCCTTGCTGAATGGGTTAAGGCTAGAAAAGCTGGAAAGACCTAAATAAATCAACAGCCACCTAATCCCCTGGCATTCATGCAAACACAAGGAAATAAAATAAACCTGGAGACAGGCATGCATGCTGAATGCCAAAGTGATTTTCTACGAAGCCTAAAACGAAACCAAAATAAACACCTCTCTGAAATGTTACGCATTTAAGACCTTTCATCTAAACAGTCATCTGACTGTTCCTATCACTCTGTCGCAGAGAGGTGGGATGCTATGCCTGCTCATAATACCCTAGCACTTTATCATTTTGCAAGGCACAGATAATCTCAGAAGAACTACATGGCGGCTTTTGAACATGCAAGGATATGGCAGTTACCTTGTAATTAAATGCAATGATCTCTTCAGGTCAGCCCCTGACACAGACCTTGTAAAATCTAAGACCAGCACACTACATGTCACCTCATCTTTGGAATACGGTACTTAACTGCATTTACAATTACAGACTAAGCAGCAAGTAACTACCATTTCTTAACTGCATAGAAACACAAGCTTTGCCATGCAATTACAAAGTTGTGGCATGGTATAACGTATGCGTATCGTAAAAGTAAACAATGCAATGATTTTTTGCTGCTGTTAAGGAGTGACTTTCTAGCATTCCTTCCTCGAGCTAGCTCTTGGTAGGTCCTGCAAGAAGAGGCATCCACTCACCACTGGTTCCTTTTTGTGAATTCCAACAGAGTTCAAAGGGATCAGAGAGTACAAAACACCCGCTCTTATCTACTTGAAAAAACTATTGTTAGATGCAAGATGTACAGGATGGGAAAGACATACACTTTTCCACCGATGAACAAGTTCTAGAGTTAATTAGAAACTTTCTGTTGGTTAACGCTGATTAACTGCACCGTTATGTTTTCTTGACTAGAAATGTGGAAATTGTATAGGAATATATGTAAACAGAGTCTATAGAATATAATAGCAATGAGATATAAAGTGCTTTTAATTATGAACATTTAATTTCACTTTGCACCCTTCCCTGGTAAGATATCACACGCTAATTTTAGTTCAGCTGGTTCAGGTCTACACTAAAAAATACTGTGATTTCCCTTGCAACTACTGTTTTAACCATGGTAATCTCAGTAAAATAAAAAATAATTCATGCCAGGGGGAGTAAACAGCAGACAGCTATAAAGAGGGAAAGA
>NW_010230488.1:12298-58709 GCF_000690775.1 Eurypyga helias
AAAAAACATAGGCAAAGGGAAATAAGGCTCTGCTGTGTAGGTCCCATCCTCAAGGAGTTTGTCACACATTCTTCTGTAAGACAGCGCCAAGGAACAACTACACAAACCTCTGCCTTGAACACACCTCAGGCTACTGCCAGATGAAAATGAAGAAACTAGGATTCCTCAACTGAGAACAACCTTACTGCCAGGATGATGCTTTTAATCTTTCCGATATACATTCCCTACTTCTCTAATCACAGCCTCTGAAGAAACAGTACTCTTTCCTACTCAGAAAACCCAGTTGAGCGTGTTTTGTAAAAGGATGACATTAAACCTAGTTTGCCTTTGCTGCTTTGGGTCTGACGCCGAGTATCTACACATTTCCTAATCCATTATGGTACCTAGCACACACAGTTCCATGGTTTGGGAAAGCAATGCTTCTACAGCAACAAAGCTCCTAAGTAAGATAACTATATAACTAAGCATAACTGAATATTAGAACTGGGTTTTACTGGGTCTCTATTTAAGGCAATTATTAAAAGGTGTCTATTTTTTTTGGAAAGTTGCAAATTTGTGGTGTTTTGGTTATTTTTTTTTTTTTAAATTTAGGCTTTTGGCAGCTGAAATGGGTTAGCTTTGTCTACTTTCTTTCCTTTTAATTCAAAGAACTATCCAGCCTGTGGAATCACAGGAGTTTGAGCTGATTTGTAGCCATCAACCTCCCAAACCCTCCCGACCTGTTTCTTCAGATGTCCAGTGGGCTGACAATAGCAAAGTCAGAATCTTTGCTGTTATTACTACTGTCGTCATCAGGGCTGGAGCTCAGGTTGCTGGAGGAGGCTGAAATGGAGCCCATCAGTGGGTCAGAGAATATCAAAGAAGAACGAGATGGAGCTTCTGGCTTCACTGCTGTCTCCTTGTGTGCCTGATGGGACAGCGCTGGCTCCGGGACAGCACTTCTACTTCCTTCCTCTTCTTTGGAAACCATAATATAGTCATCAGCACTCTTGCTCTCACTGGTGCTCAAATCAGCCGTAGTCTGTGAAAAGACAGCACAGAAAGGACTTAAAGTTAGTACCAGTTTTACCACTTAATGAGGTTTATGATGCATGTCAGTGATACGGGAATGGGATAAAGGAATAATCATGATCCAAAAGTAGAAATGCCCAAATCAGGAAGTAAAAATGAAGTGGCTATTAACTTTGGATGAAATAATTTGTTATTTACAAAAGCATAAAAGCTAACACTAAAATACGTTACTGGGTATAGCAGCCTTAAAGGCTTCATCATCATTGTACACCCATGTAGTGATCACAGCAGCTACCCATCTAACATATACGTGACAGCTGTGAAGATCTTCAGTGCTGTTGCTTTTCTGCAGTAACTCACGAAGTAGTACTGAGGAATTTCTTGTCGGTTTGCATGTACGTGCATTTTGAAGCTGGTCAGGAAGATGGTTTGATATTAAATTTCCTAGTAAAACCCTGATCTGTGGAATCTGGGCTGTATATAGACCTGGTTTAGTGTGCACCAGTTCAGGTTTGGCAGATCAGGGCTCCCAGGTCTCCTAGGCTTCGTGCCGTCGAGTATTTCCTAACTCTACCAGAAAACGAGGGCTTAGGAATTATTCTTCTGTCTGGTTAGACCCTGAGAAATATGTGTCCCTGAGCACTCAGATCAAGACTACATGTCAGTGTATCAGAAAACTCTCTATAGACTTGCAGTCTTACATTCCAACTAGTCATATTCCAGAGAAATACAGCTTTCCAACAGTCAGAACTATATGTAATTAGAAGGGAAGAGGGCCATGATCAGCAGAGTGGGATTTCTCACTTGTTGACGACTGGCAGCCTATCAGCTTGGCTGCAACCCAGATGGACAGCACTTTGTTTTCTTCTGCAAGAGATGCATTCAGCTCCTATCTAGCACTGTGTTCCTCTGACAAGAATGTAATTGCTTTCTTGGTTGCTATTACACAAATTTTTAAAGCGTAATAATGCAATGTGCCAAGCAGCCTGTGGGGACAAGCATCCTGAATTGATATGATACTGAAACCAATATATTTGATTACACTAATGCGAAGACTGTGAAAAGGGAGAAGTAGAGGGGCGGCTGGGGAAATGTGTATGTCAACATGTGTGTCAAGTACATGCCCTTCAGCTGTGAATCTTTCACCAAACAAAAAAATGTAAATTCACTTTAGGGTAAGAGAGAGATTGTCGGGATTAGAGGAAAAAAAAGACAGCAGTAACAAAAAAGCACAACAGGAAGAATCAGCATGAAAGTAAGTTAGACCCTCAGCACAGTAAATAATACTGAAGTATGGAGGTCATCGCAAGTATCAGCAAGCCACAACTTGGAGTTACAGTATCCATGGCCTCCAGAAAAACTTATGTTGCTGAATTTATTATTACAGCTGAAAACAATTTTCCATTGCTCTGATTACTGATTATAGAGCAGAACTCTCTTGAAAGGGAACTGTAGAGTAGCTCAGGAAGCAAAACCCACCAGTGATTGAGAATGACTGTAATACGAAATGAGGGAGCTGGAAGTCTAAGTTTGTTATTTACATAGTTGTTCCAAATTGTTAAAAGTCACAAGCAAGACAAACATCATCTGAATTTGAAATATGTTCAAATACGGAATTGTGACCTGTCCCCTTACCAAGTTTATATGAATGAGGATTCAAATATCTCCTTCTGGAGTAAATTTTAAAAACTTCTTGTTTTTATTATAATTTTTTTGGTGTTATCTAGATAGTACGTAGATATAACGATACTATATTATTATCTCGGTATAATAACATGTTCTGTTTTGTAATAAACCATTTTAACACTTTCTCATTCATTTAAAGTCCAGACCACCGGTTACAATTTAAAAGGTGCCAACTTAAGACAGTTGTCAAACTGATAGAAGTTTACATCTATTATATTTTGATACTGATTTATTTCCCTCAGATGACTTAACAGAATTCATACCAAACCAAGCAGACTGCTTTTAAAAATATCAACAACTATCCCATGCTGAGTGCTAGCAAAACTGATCTTAAACTTCCTGATCTGCACAGAACCAGGGTAGTTCAAATGTCAACAACTTCAAGCGCTTTCCATGAAGTTAAAATCAAACAGATCTATCCTACAAGGAGGGATACTTCAATATTTAAGCACTTCTGAGGTGAAACACCGTTTGTTATTAATTAGCCTTTTGCTTTCATCTGGTCTGTTGGAAATGCTGTCTTCATGAGCTGTCAGTCAATCGGCTGCCATCTCCAGGGGGATGAGGACAGGCAGCGCACCACTGGGGATCTGGTCCACCGTCGTGTTAGCCGTGGCCTGGTTAGCCATAAGCCAGGGCCAGGTGAGGCTTTTTTTGGAGCTCTAAATGCCACGCTCAAAATCTCAGCGTTTTGTTTCCCACCCCCTCACCCCGGGACAACAGAAATGTATGTTCCTTTAAACAACCACCGTTGTATAAATCACTAGGCTTCTTTCCACACTTCTATTTAAAAGCTCTCAGGGAAGGCATTACAGTCTCATTTAGCAAAATTGCACACTTCATTGCTCCAAGCTGTCAAGATCACGCTATTTCAGTCCTCACACCCCTCACATCCGAGGTGGCTCCGCCTTGCATAGGGCGACACGGATGTTACCTAGTGACACGCTCGCCCAGTGAGATCGGTATTTTCCTCACTGGCACCCCCAAGGATGCTAACGGGGTGCCTTCCTTTCAGCAGTGTGCCCCAGCAAGGGCCCTCCATCATGTTTTGTGCTGGTGTTGCAATTTCCTAAATTCTGCTTCCAAAAATGGGCTGTTGCACAGTAAAAAACCAGCATCCTGGCCTTTATTAAAGGGAAAGCAAAGAAAAGTACTCACTCAGTTCCCTGTCATTGTGTGTTGTGCTTTGCAACACTACTTTTTATTCTACCCACCCTTTTTGGTTCAGTTAGAGAGACCTATCTGAAGTATCAGAGAAGGAGCAAAGCATAGAAATTGACTCCAAAATGCTATAAAAGGGCCTCCTGTGAATGTTTGCCTATCCCTGGCATACACTGGTATTTTGGTTCTGATACTTCCAGAGGCAAAATACCTCCTCCCTTCTTCTTCTGCCTGTTTCTGTTTCAGGAAACTCATGCTGACGCGAACCATGTTTTCTCCCATCTGCTGCCACTACTGAATAAATGAAAAATGACAGAATTATACTTCCAGTAGCTTTGAAAGTTAACAACCTTACGCCCATTGCCATATGGCTTCTCCGAACATTTCTTCCTGATGAATATCAGCTACTAGGACCAGGCTTATTTCAATTGCCTTCATACTGTGAATGAGTTAAAACTAACTGTAAGGCTACAATTCAAGAAAGCTTAGAAGAACAGCAGCTCATTTTGCCTCCTTCTTTGAGCAGATATAAAGGCAAGATAATGTGTTAATTATCATCCATTATTTAGCAACAGAAGCCTTCTGTTTGTCAACTGCATGCTGCTACCAAAGCCAAACAGTCAAAAAAATGCTCAATTTCTTTGAGCCTTTATCTTAATTTTTCTTGCATTTTTAATTTTGCAGCTTTTTTTTTCTTCCAAAGAAGGGCTGTATCTTTATCCTCACTTTCCAGAAAGGCATTTTCAGCAAAAAAGAAGACAAGCACTTTGTGCTCGTGAAGATGATAAATAGTTTATGCTTATATAACAGCCAAGCAAAAAGGACCAGATTTTAATCTTAATTACATGATAGCTACACCTGTAACTTCTCCAGCTGTCCTAGAAGATATCCCTATAATTCCACCACAGAAAAATCTCTACAGTCTAAGTCACATCAAACAGAATTATATGTATTACCAAAGTCACAGAAAATGTAAATACAGTAAAATTTATTCAGCAAGAAATGCATTAGATGGTCTAGAAGTGGTTAGAATTTTTAATCCCCCTGCAGCAATCAATAAGTATGTCCGGCTTGACCCAAGGCATCAGAGCAGCCCATTTTCTTCAGCAGAGGTAGAAGCCTGGGCTGTGGCCCAGTTTGGGTCACAGTTGACCCCATCAGTTAACAGTTGAATGTCACAGCCCACTAAATTCAGCACGTTTATTTTCCTGTGCTTTATTAAAAGGGTTCCAAAGTCCTCTGCTGTTTGTTTTATTTTAGACACCATAGTTAAAGACGATGGGCTTGGAAACAGCACAGCCCGTCGGGATACTAACCGTCCTCCTGGACTGCTATTTTTAACCCTGATCTTTTATTTTCCTTTCTGTCACAGAGGCTGCTGCTCATTACCATAACTGGAACTTCCAGAGGATAAGAGCAGAGAAGGCTAATCCGTTTGAAAGTACTGCACCTCCAAATGGAGACCATGCAGTGCTGAAGCCTCATTAATGCTCAGTTTGTACAACCTCTACTCATGTTGCTCGTAGTTGGCTTACTAGCACCCTCATGGATTAGACGGAAGCTGTGGGACACATGGACAGCTCTCAGCTCCCGTCGCTGGATGTACACTTTGACTAGACACTGGGGTAAGACCTCATTCCACATTGTCCTGCAAGCTTCCATTGGAAAGAAACCTGTGCAGACGAGGCTTCACCTGCTGCACTCCCAATACCCAAAGCACAACACCCCAGCACCTCCACCCACTGACACACACTTTAGACCAGTATCTGAGTAAGGGCTCCTCCAGCATGCATAGGGCCTGCACACACTCACACAGCACGCTGTTACCTTATATGGCACTTCACCTCCCAATTTCTATAATAAAATTTAATAAAAATAAGGAAAAATTATTTTTATTTGCCATTTTGGCAAGAAAGTGAAAGGTACTTTGTAGAAAAGGCTAGGAGATAGAGGGCAAAAATAGGTCATTATATGAACACTCCAATATGCTACATCAGCTTAACCTATGGCTTTATTATGGCAGAAAGCAGTGATTATAATGACAACGGCTAAACAAGCAATGAAAGCTTTCTAGCAAAGCTTTGCTCTTTGAATCTGTCATTACTAAGTAAAAAAAAAAAACCCAAAACAGCAAAACTCAATATTGGTTCTAATTCTGAAATACAATTAAAATACGATTTTTTACATAGAGTGTTCTAACTCAAGCAGATTGCGTGTAATAAATCAAAACAACTCTGTGTCATTATTTGAAAATGAATAAATATTTCCCCTAGGTGCGAAGTAAACTTGTCAAGAGCAAACTGATGGCAGACTCTGAGGTGATAGTGCTGCCACTGGATTTATGAGTGTGTGTATCAGTATCAGGGTGGCAGACAACTTCAGAACACTGAAAATTATATAGAAATGTGCCTATACAAACTACTGTTTTTAAGATATTTGATTCAGACTGAGCCTTTGACCTTTTAACATGAAAGGAAAACACCTCCTTCTGTGTGTGAACCTGTCCCGTGACTGTACGCTTTGCCTGTGAAAATATCGTTTACTGATTCAAGGAGAAAGTCAATACAATGGAGCAGAAGGCAAAAGCAACCTCTTTGATATTTCCTTTTTGGCACTGGCCATGGATACACTGCAATGCAGATAATAAGCTCTTACATAATGGGCTTCTGGAGGACAAGGACAATGAGAATAATCATATGGAAACACTTACCTCCAGTTTTTACATATTTTTGTAGGAAATTCATCTGTAACTCTGTGATTCAAAAATCTGAAAGAACACCCCACGCTCCCACCCCCAAACACTGCATAACACTTAGACTTAAATATCTGTGTGTGGAGCATAAGGGTACATACTATACAACTAGGAGAGTAGCTAGAGAGACACTTTCAACCATGGCTCCATAGGCACCAGCAATGTTGGTGTGTTCCCACATAATGTCCGGACATGCTAAAGGAAGTTTCCAAAAACCAGACTAATTCCATCAATCCTGTTTGAGATATTTTTATCTTACCTGTTGTCCTGAGTTGAACTGTTGCTTTGTCATAACAGGTCCCTTTAGGACATCACCAGTCCCTTTGTTCTGACTGTTGGAACAGTAATGATCATCGGCTATCGTGATTTGCTCATTCTCCTCAGCTTCCAGCTGGCTCTGGTTGAAACGCAGGGAACCTTTCAGTATATCCTTGATCTGTTGTTGAATGGGAGGGGAAAGAAAGTAGGATAAAAATTTGGAGGAATTCTAATTTTCTGAAGCTCTGTGTAGCATGCTTTCATACACCATTTCCCCAAAATATCTGCTCTGAAGAGCTAGGAAGGAAGTCAATATTCATACCAATATTGGTTAAAGCTATAAATATCAGTAAAATTTGTTTGTATGAGAGTCTGGGAAAGAATTATCCATAAAAATCTAAAGAGAATGAAACTTTCCTTTGTTCCCCACCTTGTTATAGGTTTAACATAGGTCACATAATTCCTCCTAAAATGTATTTTGAAGGAGCAGAGGACAGTATAATCAGAGCTACAGATGCTCAGCAGCATTCTCATTTCATGTACATAATATTTTTTCTTTTAATCCAATGACATTGAAGTGTTGTCACATTTAAATAATGGGGTCATAGGCATGATTATTGCCTACCATGTACATTTTGCATTAAGAAAAATGATGGTGTGGCTTAAGGCCAGAACTCATTGTCACACTGCTTCAGTTCTGGTTCGAGGCGTCCAGAACTTTTCAGGGAGAAAATACTGTGCAATCATTTGAACTCTTTATAGCTGAGTTTTATCTATTTAAATAAAAGTATGCTGCAATGCTTGATGCATTGGTATTAGTTAAAAAGCTACAAGACAAAACAGCAGTATACAAAAAGGAGGGAAAAAAAAAAAGGAAGAAAGGATTAATAGCACTGAAGGATACAAGAAGGTTGTTAAGCAATATTATACCTGCTTCAAACCAGCCAAGGAAACCAGAATCTCATCTTCTTTTTCCAAGTGTTCTTGTAATATCACTTCCTGAATATTTCCTGCAACATCACAAGAAAAAATGTAAAGAGAGAAAATTCTCTAAATAACCTCTAACGTGCTGCCAACTTACCGCTGACTTACGTCCTCAAAACAAAATCCTGTGACCTGCAAACACAATTTCACGCACATGCCTAGGGGATGACAATCTTATTAGCTGTGGAGGTGAGGCCAGCCCAAGGCTGCAACATTCTGTTGCCGTGGGACTCCTACTGCCCCGGTGTACCAATGGACACAGGCTACTACTGGCCCCCAGAAGAAAGCATTGGCCTCTGTGGCTAACGGAGTTACACACACCTTTGAACCTGCAAACGCTTTGGAAAGCACCTGAGAACATTCACAGGAACCTTGCTGCAGCTCACAGAAAGGGTTAGGGTAGGAGTGCAGCAATCTTCACCTTGATCCCATGGCCACTGCAGATGCTAGTACACTCCTCTTTACAAAAAGACTGAATGTTTAATTCCCTTTCCAATCCCTGCTTTTAGGTAAAAGACCCAGGGCTGAGCAGAACTTATTTGATAGAAGGATCAGTGCAGTACTGTCACTTCCCAGGACTCCTGATTTTTATGCCTATAGCGCTGTCCTCCAAGGATGCATTTCAATAGCCTGTTATACGGTGTTTGCAGAAGTCAAGGCTGGAGACTGGCTAACACACCAGAGCTGGAGCTGTGGTGGTCTTCCCTGTGTCAGAGAAATCCCAGGCAATGCTCCAAAAGCTCTACGGAGTCTTTATACTATGTCAGGTCCTTCTCCAGCCTCCGAGCTCCTCCCTTCCTCCTCAATTCTTCAAGAAAACAGCAATGATTCTTCATGACAGTTTTACAGAATGAGATGGTATCTGTCAACTGAGAATGACAAGACACTCGTTTGTGCCACTCTTGTCCGACATACACAGAGCTGAGCCGAAATCCTTCAGTGTCACTCACGGGGGAAGGCAGCTTCGCTGTGCTGAGTATCTGTACCCCAGGTGCTTCACAATTAGAGCGTTGTTCCATTCATCCGCACCTGCACTGCATTCGTTCGTTTTTAAGAAGATCCTACGCGGTCTGGGCATGAACCAGTGAAAAGCCAAAACTGTTGGCACCAATTATGCTGACAAGGACCAGTATGATGATGCTGCCAACTCTGACAGAACATGAAGTTTCAAGTTAAAGCATTGATTAATTTGGCCCAAGTTTTGTGTTTACAGAATAAATAGCAAAAGAATGAGATATGGGAGACCGGACACAAAGAAAAATTAAAAGTAAAGAGGTGGATTTAAGACCCACATATAAACACAGGTGTCTGAAGTCGTCTTGGGGCCAGAAACCAGTAACAGGTATAAATGGAGAATGGAAAGGGTAAGGAGGAGAAAGGATCCAAGCCTCAGGACTAAATGACCCGCTACAGAGGCAATCTGAAAAGCAGAAGGAATGAAAGAGGCTGGAGCCATGAAAGGCAGTAGATGACAAGAGTTCATGGAAGGTGATGCGATCAAGGTCAAGAGCAACAGTGGGGCTTGGATAACTCTGCTTTGCTTAAGAAGCCTATCTGAACAAGGAGATCCACGTTTACATTATTTAGCACTCATTATTTACTACATAACAGCCGCAACGTCCTGCAGCGTGAAGTCAAATGTAGTACAACTGGTCTAGTATAAATTTTACATCAGAAAGACACTGCATTATGAAGGCTAGAAATAATATAAAACTGGAGCTTTCCACAAATATGTAGCATCATGAACTGAGAGAAAGAATAATTAATTCAACAGTTTACTTGCTTTTTTACATTTTACATCAAGACTGTCTAGTCCCTCCATTTGGTAAATAAAATATATTAATATTTACATATAAAATACTTTAGATCCTGACTTCCACTGTTTAACAGCAATGCAGGATTTTTTACTTTTAAAAGGTTCAGAACTTGAAACATCAGAAGTCCAAAGTCTTCATAGGCAGGAGAGCAATGCTTAATCACAGCTTGAATCACTGAATTCAACTCTCTTTTCCATTTCGCAGCATTAGAAAGA
Source organism: Eurypyga helias (assembly GCF_000690775.1). Taxonomy (NCBI): domain Eukaryota; kingdom Metazoa; phylum Chordata; class Aves; order Eurypygiformes; family Eurypygidae; genus Eurypyga; species Eurypyga helias. Next base: position 22,183 of record NW_010230488.1, read on the forward strand.
AAAGCATTTCTATAGTGTTTGATCCCCACATGAATTAAAACCATGCATCAAAAAACTAAGGTATGCATTCTGACTAAGCAGATGGACCAAGAGAGTAATTAGAAACAAATCTCCAACTTGCTGAAGACCAAATAAGAGAAATCTAAAAATCGGGAAAATAAGAGCGAGAGAACAAAAGCTGAAAGGCATTCCACATGATGTGGATATAATCTACTCTTACTGCTGTTCTTCAGAGATGTTTATAGGTCATTATTTTAAAAAATGGAAAAGAATTTATCATTGCTACAAAAATGAGCTGTAACTAAGTTTGAAGAGCCAGTACACTAAGAAATTTCTGTGAACTTAGGAATGGAACAATGACAGTTCGCCAGCAGTAAAAATTAATAAAAATATTCATATCATCACATATTTACTTTAGTAAAATTAATACCAGTTTTTATTATTAGTTTCAGAGAAAAAATTAAAAAGTTTGAAAATACAGCAGAATTTTCTAATACTGAGCTGTTGAAATTCTGCCTGCAGGTACAGTTTGGATATATAGGGTCTATTATTTTTAATCTGTTAAAATCAATAAAAAGTATTTTGGAAAAATTTCCACTCGCAGTTTGCTCTAAGACACAATTTTGGACTCACACTGCCACTTAACCCAGAGAAATGCCCCATGATGCAACTCACACTAATCAGCCACTTCACCCCCAACCATTAAGTAACAGTTGTGACATAAGGTCATAAATCCCGATGTCCTTCTCTAGTACAATGGAGCAGAATGAAGGTTTCCCTGTGGAACTGGCAATGGATCTTTCTTCTTCTAAATATGCTCTTGAACTGCACATGGTTCCTAATCTACCACCCTCATCCATTTTGAATGCAGAGTTTATTATCTACCAAATAAGTGATAAGTATGGAACCCAAATTATCAGTCCTCATTCTTTTGCCCTAGCTAATGAGTAGAGAAGAATTGAAAAAAAACCCGCAATTGCTCAGACAAGAGAAGCATATGGACAATGTGATTTTTCACAAGTCCCTCCTCGATCACATTCTCCTGCTGGGACCACCCTTCGCAATCCATGTGGACTGGAAGCAGAGGTGGGAAGAAGAGGAGGGATGGCAAGCAACTTGGTACCTCCTCAGCTGCACTCCCATGCTAGGGGCTCAGCAGTGCTCCCCTGAGGGACTTTCATCCAAGCCTCTTCCCCCCCTTACTGCTGGGGGACCTTTCAGGGCATTCAGTTGCTGAGAAGAACTGGGAAACCAAGCTCTCAAGTGCAGACAAAAGCTTTTTATTTTACCCTTCTCCATCTCAAAACACACCTTTCTAACTGTAAATACCTTTAAAAACAGTAGCTCTGTTAAGAGTGCTAGGAAGCATGGAATTTCACATGATATTGATCAGCTGAAGGACTTTTACATTAAACTGAGATGTATCGTTTAATTATCCTTCCTTTGTAGATGTTACTCTATTTTGAGAGAAGTGCATTATGCACATAAATGAATTAGCTATTTCTTGATTTTTTTTTCCTTATCTGATGCTCAATATCAGTACACCACAGCTTCAATTATTTTTTCTCATAAAATAATAGCTACCTTATTTTTTAAAAAAACACAGATATCAATTAGGAACCGAAAACACCTTCCTACCTGTAAAGAAACCCTTTGATAGATCAAAAAAAACCGATTATGTGATTTCTAGACTATTCAAAACTGAGTCCACTTTGATTATATCCTATAAATATCTATCTTATGGGGATAGCTGTTATTCAAAAGTTAACCAAATCCTATGGTACTTAGGAGACTAAGGCTAAGGTTAAATATTCCTGGCCAGCTTTTTGTTTTTCTTTTTTTTTCCCCCTGCAAGATTTCATTCAGCTGATGCCAAATGCTTTCTGGAGAAAATAAAAAAAAAAATCATGTTTCAGTGAATTTCTTACCAGAAGAAAACAAAAGGTGAATTTTGTAGCCTGTCACCTGCTAGTGGAACACTGCTGTGATCTGTAGGAGATCCCAGACAGATATTGGGGTTGGAACTAGATGATCTTTAAGGTCCTTTCCAACCCAAATCATTCTGTGATTCTATGATTCTGGATTTGTTCCAACATAGTACTAACAAACCTCTAAGTTCCACAAAATGAACTGTCATACCCTACCTGTACTGTTGACTGCTGCAAAACCAGTTGTCAGCTGCAGAAGTCAGTAATGCTATCTACTGATAACTACGTTATCTTAAATCTACTATTATGGCTGCCCTCAAACAAGACTCACGACCCAAGGGATGCCTTCTATATAACTGATTAGCATTAACTTTGGGTAATTCTTGTCAAATGAGCAGATTCATTTAAGTTTGATAGACACTAGACCAGTAAATCAATAACTTTTTGCTTAGCACAGCAGCTCCTAACAGGAAAATTAGAGAAAGCTTATGGTCTTTGATGACTGAACTGCGACATACGGCATGATGCTGTGGGCAGTCACTGCTGAGTTCCCCAGCCAGGGAAAGGGGCTGTTCCAAACTTTCCTCTCTGAATGTGGAAAAGCTGTTAGGCTTGGCCTAATTATTTTAGAGGCTTATTAAGTAAACTAAATTTCACTGGAAATTTCGCATGCATTCAATACAGATTCTACAAGAAACGCAGCTAGAGCTGCAATAAATGAGTGAGAAAACTAGCCTGCTGTAGACAAAGTCTTCTCAGGCATCCCTTCATGCCCATCCATCTGAAGACAGACCCACAGCTTGCTCTTCCAGGAGGTAGGCAGAGATACAGCCCTGCAGGATGAAGGCACAACATAGACCTAACTTCATACTGACACAAACGCAGGTGGATGTGGAGAAAACTGAACCCAGGGATAACTTTATTGTCCTTGTTCTCTTAGGTTCTTTGTTTTCTCCTGCCCCGCTGCCTTTTGGCAGTGCATCTCCCTCCCAGTGATTTCTATTTTAAGTCGGTCTCTGTGGGGCCTTTCCAGGAAGATGTCTCCTGCTGAGAGGAGCTAACTTGAAATAGCTGCAAGCTGTATTATGAATGTTGCTTTTCTACTACTAGTTCCTGATCAATGACTTGTGAACAATTGACAGTGCCAGAATCCTGTTAAATCAACTTCTTTTTCACCCTTGCTTTCCACTACTGAGAAAACAGCTCAAACTCCGAATGCAGAACTTCTTTCTCATTGCCAAGTTAGGCAGCAGTTAGGGTAGAACTGAGTGCATTACTTCACCTCCTTATTTTTCCAAGAAAGGAAAGCAAAAAACCCTCAAGGTTCCCACAGATGTCAAGGCACAGTTAATTCTCATATTCCAGTCTTTTTGTATGACGATTTTTATGAAATAAGGGTTGACAGAAAACACTTCCAACATTTGCTGCACAATATACTAGTGACAGCAAGACAGCTTTTTCACTAACATTAGAGGGCTGGAAGGATGGACTGAGAATTTAGCTTCTGATTATCAATATTTCTGCCTTTTCACAACAAATGCTTCTTTCCTACCTGAACTTGATCTGAATTTGAGCAGGAAAATGTGTTTTCTCTTTGAAATTGGACAGAAAATCTAGAACTTAACAGTGGTTTGTAGCCTTTCTAGAAAGACTACACTGTAGGACATAGTGGTATTGCTGTTTAATAATGCAGGTCAGGATGTTTCCAAGTACTGCATTTTCTTTCCAGTGTTAAAATTACAAGTGAGAGCAGTTAAATTTTGTTCTCAAACAACAGAGTTTGTGATCAAAATGCTGATAAAGGCAACACCACTAAGTAGCCTAACTTTATCTGTCTTCTTGTGAACGTCAACTCTTATCATAACTATTACACATTATATTAAAAGCATCAGTTAGCAACATTTCAATGTTAAAGAATTTAAAGATCTTAGAAATCTCAAGTATGAAACTATTTGTGAAGTATCGAACACTTTAAAACATTAATTTAAATGTAAATTATGCATTTATATAGAATATACTTCTGATTCATGTGTCGTGTGGAGCACCAACACTTTATCAATATTTAATGTGTGGTGATTCATATGACATCAGGGAAATATGTGGTATAAAGTCATAAACCATCAATTTGTAGCAATACACAGAATTGCAGACATACAGAAAATTAAGTTGGTTGGGTCATGAATTCATTTTGTCCAACTCTTGCTCAAAGGCAAGATCAATTCTTAACCATGAACTCTAATTTTACACATGATAAGCAAATTATGCTTAACATATACCTTATGTCCGTGTCAGTGCCCAGGCGTACCAGGACAAGAGTCTATTCCCAAACACCCTGTGCGTTCAAAGAAAATATTAAAGGGCACAGGCACCATGCCTCCCACGGCAAGTTACAGAGGGTGGTCTTCCTGTGAAGGGCTAATTTTTTTGAGAAATTTTGGCCCTGATAGTGATGGCAGGCAATGCCATCCCACACTCTTTACAAGAATGTACAGTGCTGATCATTGTTAAGACAAATGACATCTGTGTAGTACCTATCCTATCATGTGCTTCCCCCATCTCCATTCTGCCCAATAAAACTCCTTACCCGTGACTGCAAACACCTACTAGGACCACAGGCCTCGGAGCACTTTCAAGCAACACATTTTTTCTTAAAGTTCAAAGCAAGTTCTTTCTCTCTCTCCCCCTGCAGAATTCCTCTCTTCCTGCTGCTGTTTACATTCACTAGAAATAGAAAAATTACTCTGGTGTGAAGTGACAAAATTAATAGCCATAAGAAATGGAAACCTTTCTTAAGGGGAAACTATTTTTGAAAATTGAAAAATTGAAAACTAAATTTTCAATTCCTTACGATGTCAACACTTCCTTCATACTGCAACAGATTGCAGATATTACACCTTAAAATTCCTATTGTTGTGTAAAAGAGTTATTGTAGATCATGCAGAAATTTTGAAAACATAAGGTTTTCTACTCCTCATATGGCTGAATTCATTAAAATACTTTCTGATTTTACAAGCAGAATGATTTAGTCCAATACCATTGTGGCAAATGCTACATAAAAACCTGGATAGATTGAGAGCTTTGAAAGCAAACATCCATAAATGCCTGAAATTCCATTTAAAACATTCTTAAGGGATTTTCTATGATGCATGTCATATAGAGAATAAATGACAAAAAGCTGTGAGAGCTGTTTTTAAAATTTTCCATGAGATCATTTTCTCCAGTATAGAATTACGATGTTATCTCAACCTGTGTTAATAAATACTTCTGAATAGATCAACATGCATTTTCCTTTAATTGATCATTGTTTAAAGTTTTCCTTATCTGTATGAAAAACACTGCTGCAGTTATTAGTTTCTACTGTGCTGTCAGCCTAATTGCTTGTGGTGAGGACTTAGGGGAACAGTTAAGCATACCAATGATCGCATTCCAGTTAGCCTTAGTGTTTGACCTGTGTGGAGAAACTCATGTGATGTTAAAGCATTATGCGTCTGGTTATTTCTGTAGGAAAGTATACCCTGTTGCATTTTATGCTCTTTTCCATTGTAAAGACTTTATTATAAAAGGCTACTGTTGCATACTTTATTCTCGAAAGAATGAGGGTCAAAGAATGTATATTAACTCCTCAGAGTACATCACCGTTAAATAGTTTAAATATTTACCTGGCTAATTGATATTTAATAACCATAACTGAATAACGTTTATTGAGGGTGTGTATTGATTTCAGGCTGTGTAAGGTTTCCATATGTAAATAGCAGTATACTGGGCAATTATTGGTTAAAATATTGCATGCAAAAGCTTAGCTTACATTTCTCAAAAAACATCCACAGCTTGCTGTGCTATGCAGCTAGTGAAACTGTGCTGCCATTCAGAAAAAAAGGATGTCGCAACTTATTTCAAATTAATACATACAGAGTACCCATGGAGTAAGACTTGGTTAGTTTTTGTTCCTTCTGAGGTGAACAGATCCTCAGTGAAGACAACTGATACTGACACAGGAGATAACATACATATCCAATGCATGTTACTAACGCAGTTATTGCGCCTGCTGCTCGGTAAATAGTATGTTTGCTGCAGCAACTCTAACCTGGAAGAAAAGTTGAAACATTGAAACTAAAGACTAGTCTTTCTTAGGAAGGAATCACAGTTTGAAACAAGAGCTTTCAATTTTCAAGTACCGTACACAAAGAAATTATGGATCCTGACTACAGCTATAGGACTTTTCACATCTCTATAATGACAGAGGTTATTATAGCAAAGATGCTTGTAGTCTCTCCAAGACGCAGGGAAGAAGGAATGGGAGCGATTAATAAACTTCACTGTATCATTCAACCTATTTTGTGTTAATTATTCACACGTATTCTATTACTTTTTTTTGGTAATTTTTCAGACTTTTGTGATTCTCCTGTGGTTATTCCTTCATTTAAGTGATCTCAGTCTACCAACTGCACTATCTCGGGCATTTCCGTAATAGAACATACTAGTGTCATATGTGCCATGAGGAGATGGGGCACTACTCCCAAATTCAGTGTTACACTATTAAAGACTTCTTAAGTATCCACAGAATGTATTTGGATTTGGGGTAAGATCACTGCAATCTTTCTGTTCTATTGCCTGAGAAGTCGGATGTCAGAAATCAATGAATTGTACAGTACATCCATTCAGTAGTGTAAGGAGTTGCACATGAAAATGTTTTCCCTCTTCTAAGAGACTTTAACTCAAGCTGGTTAAAAAAAAAAACCAAAAACATACTAAAAGATACTGCAAGCCCTGAGACATACTTGCATCGCTTAGTCAAAAGCCCTTAGGAGTAGATTACTGTCAGTAGGGCTGGACCTGTGCGTGGATTATAACTGAAAAGCAAGTCAACCCAAGCTGTGAAGTGTGGCTCCATTCACGTTAATAAACATAATTAGAAATGCATGTTAAAGGAAAGCTTTTATTTTGTTTCCTGCACTTGTGAATGTCTTGTGCAGATTTAGTAAATGCACTGATGTTCTGTTTGCTGTCTCTGTACAGTTTTGAGTCATGCCGCTGCTTTGTTCTGAAGATGGGGACTTTTCCATCTCACCCGGTCCTTCCACCTACTGCACTCCAGTGAAAAGAGTTTGGGATTACTCAAGTAGCTCTGTGCCCTTCCTCTAACAATGACCTGTATTCTGAACATGACGGGTGACCACGAAAGGCTGAACAAAGTGTGAAGATCAACAGAAATGTATCATATGTGCCTCTGCTCAGTTGATTAGTCACAACATGGCTACAGTGATTGAAATTAAAGGTGCATCTTGAAGAACAGTGACTATGGTAAGGCTCAGCTGTAATAATATCAAAGATCTTTGTGGAAATGATGGGGAAATTAACAATTACGTCATGTTGAAATTTAGCTTCTGCCAAGGTTTTATTCCTCTAAAGTTCACATCAGAAATAACTACCTAAGGGATGTTGGAAAAGAAAAGGTAGATTGCCAGTGGCTGTCAACAACACAGAGATGTTCACCAACCAAATGGAAGGAAGCAAGAGGCCAATGAAAGTCAACATTCTAACCGGTATTTGCTGAAACTTGCAGGAAAACCTATTGATTTAGGTAATGATGGGTTGCGTAAGCTTCATCATTTTAATATTCTCATTTTCATCCAAAGGACTGGGATGAAAGGGTTTGTAGCTGCCTATCACAGTTGGACTTTCAGCATTGGAGCAGTTTTTGTAGAAAGAAACTAGCTCCCTACCAGCTGAACTGTGTGTTTTGACCTTAAGAGGTGCCCTCAGGGAAAAAAAAAAAGTGGTTAAAATTCATGGAGCATGAAGAATTACATTCTATTCTTCCTACATATATATGTAGCATGACGAGAAGTAAGAGTCTGAAACTCATGCTATACAAAAAAGATTTCTTTCCCTGTAAACATTCCTGTATTTCTTTAATAAATTTGTTAGGAATATATACATCGCTATTCTTAACCAAAGGAGAAATCCCCTTAGACTCACAGGGCTGTGTTTGTCGTGGCCTTTTTTACTTAGAGCATTTCTAATCACACTGGGTTTATAAACTATGGATTATTTTATTTATGTCCCAAGCATAAGGGAACTAATTTAATGCATTCAACAAATGCTGAAGCATTGCATTTCATTTCATCTCAGGGCAGCAGAGTAATTTCCATTTCATTTTATCCTTACAGAAAGGTCATAACCTTTCATCTTATCACATGATACATAAACCAAGAATTCAGTAGTACCTTCCACACATTTACCAAGTACTGCATCCAGATCTATACTGGGCAATATATCAGCCCCTAAATAATAAGCAATTGAGAGGACTTTCTCCTCTCCCTCCCCCACTGTAAATTATCTTTATAATGAAATGCATCATTGTAACAATTGCACTGACTGTTAAAAGAGGGTGATGTCAGTCTAATTAAGCTTTTAAAGGTGCTATTTCACACAGTAACTAAAAATATACTAGCAACTATATCCTGTAGGTTTTTATTTGTGCATTTTCATATTTTTCCTTCTTTGCGCGTTGTGCGTTGCCTCCAATTCAAGAAGAAATTTAAACCCCTGGGTATTGAGCAAGGTATTTCTGATACCCACCTGAATGTCTCTCTAGCAGATGGCTCAAGTTTAGCAGTACCATTAAGAAGATGATGTTAATAAAATCAGACAGACATATTTCTGCTGTTTCTGCTGTATAACTGGGCACCTTTGCATATATTTCTAGGGTGTTGTGCAGATCCTTGTGAGCTAACTCTTTGCAGGGCTGGTACAAGTCCTCAGGGCTTATTAGCTGAGGATGTATGCTGTGAGAAAGCAGCTAAATTACTTCTGAATCTCAGCTAGCTGGGGAAGCAACCTTCTGCATTTACACAGTGCTGCCCTTAAGCAAAGCCAGTGTGGAATGACCTTAGTTTCTCTACTTTCATAACCTGATAAATTACCCATCAAAAAAGAATAGTTTCTATATAAAGAACCCCATATCCAAGTTAATACTGAACTAATGTTCCTTTAAATTGCCTTTTGTGAAAGGGACTTCCTGTACTACATGTGTAATTATTTGGTAAACTTTCACACACTTGGAGGTCTGAAACTATGTCTCTGTTGGAAACAAGTGGTAGGTTCTTGTGTCTCAGAGAACAGTGATGGATTGGTTCCTGTCCCTTATAAACAGACGGCATTTTAAAATTCAGCACTTTCCTCTCTGGAGCATAACTGGCAAGCTCATAAACATCCTTCACAATATTAGTACTTGCCTATGGAGAACTGATTCTTCTCTAGGGTTTTGATTTACTTTTTGTTAAGAGGCTGTGCTTTAATCCTGGGCCAGTGCCAACATGCTCCAAACCCTAAAGATACTAGAACAGCAGAAGGTGTCAGATGGCAGTGTCATTAACCGGCATCACTCGAACAGCCATTTAACAGCACTGTGTTGGCTTGAGCCTGGCACATGATGAAGCTTTGCTCCCCTCCTGAGGGTTTGAGACTGACCATGTTGTGCTAAAACCCCAAACTCAGCTCCATGTCAAATGTGAAGGACAACTGAGGAGCCTTCTAGCAGATTCAGTGGGGCCCTCTGAGTGATGTTTGGGTGCATGTCTCTCAAACAAATTATACATGATTTGCTCTGAGACATCAGATAGGGGTCACATTTACCAGGGAAAATCTTCTGAATGCACCTGCTAGCTTGATGCTTTTCTTGCCACATAGTGAAAGAGGAAACAACCGAAATTCTTTAAAAAGTAAATAACATTATGACAGGTTATAATATAGTAATACTTAACTGCTATATTACAGCTTTCTGAATCACTGAGCCTTGAGGTATTTATGTGCACTAACAGAAAATTACCTTACAGAAAGAAAACTGCTGAAGAACACTACCATATTACTTGAATGCACCCGGAACAGTATTATTTCCTGAAAAAGACTAGTGTATGTGAAAAAGTAACATCAAGAAAATGGATCTGTGATGACGCTGGAGCAGTAATAGCTATGGCAACTATACTTATTCACTATCAGCGGAATAATATTCTGCATTTATATTGCAAAGAAAGCAACAGGACATGCTTACAAGATTGGATGTATCTTCATTTCATTAAATGAAAAAATTGAGCACAGGATTATTATTGTGCTTGGAGGGTTTTTTTGGAAAGCTGTGACAAGCTTGTGAAAAAGGGTGGAAACGGAAGTGAAACCCACTTTCCCGTTTGTCCACTTTACATATAAAAATGTCGACATTTGCCCTTGGAGGCATTAAAAGGCATTCCACCTTAGCAGTTGGTCAGCAGTTAAGGGAGTTGGGGAAGAAAAGTAAAGCTCTTTCTGATGCACAGCCCTAGGAAGGAGACAAAGATCACAGAATGACTTTCCTCCTTTTCCATAATCAAAAACCTATTTCTAATTTTGACACATGGCGCTAAGTAGTAATATTTTGGAACCATCATTCATTCCCATGGTAACATCCCCTGATATTACAAGCAGTTAATTATGTCGTTGCTGTGTGGTACGCTGCATGGTTTATTTACGGAAGGAGATAAACATTTAATGAAAGCAACTTTGAATATATGAACAAAATAAAACCCGCTGTTCTATCCCTCTGGTCTTTCCTCATGCTCTAAGCAAAGAAAATGCTGTATTAGCAGGTATCTGCTGAAACCTACAGATATACAATGCTCTTGGTAAAGAAATGTAATGTCATTATATGGTAAAGAGCAGAATTCTGCTGGAGACTTTAATTGAACAAAATAACTTCCTAAAAATACACCATATAAAAATATACTCAGTATAATTTGATTTGATATAAATAGATTTTAAATTACTAGGGATTAAAACCACAATAGATTACTTCATGGTTACTCTGATCATTTCTGAGCTACAAGTCATGACACCTCTGCTAAGAAGTAAATGCCTCTGACTGTCATAAGGATCCCCCTTGTAAGGGAAAGAACCTGAGAAAAGATGGCTAAAAAATTCTGAATTGTTTCACTGGAAACTGCAAAAAGAACATGCTATAACTCTTTGACATTCTGATTTATAGTGCCAATTAAGTAATTCTGTGGTGAATGGTCACTGGCTATGCATTTTTATAATCCTGAATTAATATTGTTTTGCTAAAAGAGTGACCTGCAAATATAATGCAACCAATAAAGGAAAAAGAATATTGGTTGAGTGATAACATCTGAAAAAAAGTCAATCTAAAAAAATGTGGGTTCTAAAAAAATAAGAACCCTAAGCTTCATCAAATTTAAAAGGCAGGCATTAGTGTAAAAAAAAGAAAACCTTATTGATAATTCTTACAAATGTTGTCCACCTCTTTGTTAAAGGAATTGCTTCTGGAAGCCTCCTCCAATTTTACATATCTGTATGTTTTTATCAATAATTTAGACAACTATTAAATGTATGATGGCTAAGTATGCAGTTACAGTAGTAGAAGAAAACAGAGTACACTGCAGAGCAACCTGAATTATTCAGCCAAAAAGCCAAATGACAAGAAGTGAGTTTAATATACTCAAATGGAAGGAACACATATAGCACTAAAAATCTCCTGATTTAACATAGATGACATAAATCCTCCGTTTAGAAAGGTGCGATTCACCAAATTTTAAAGGTCATAATGGATTATCACCTCAACCTATCACTGTATCGAAGAGCACTAATGTGATGCTGGATTAAAAAGAGGAATGCCACATAAGAGTAGAGAGATGACCTTCCCTTTGCTAAGTAACCACTTTGCTGAGCCTGGTGCTGGTACAGCATATACGGATCTGATTAACCCATTTCAAAAGGCTTACGAAACCCCTGAATAATTCAAAGGAAGACCACAAAAATGATTGGGTCTAAAAAGCAACCCATATAAAATGAATCTTAAAGTGTTCTACCCAGCAAAGACAGTGTTGAGAGGTTACTTAATCACGGTGTACAGGTAAGTTAAATAAGGATTTTCAACATTGCTATCAAAATGCTACAAGAGCCAAAAGCTGGATGATGATGTCTGAAAAACTGAACCTCACAGGAAGAAGTAATATCCTTGAAATTAAGTGTCCTTACAGATTAATAGAGGAGTATTATAACTCATCATTATCTGAAATGAAGCAATTTTCATGGGTAAGAGATACCTGGGGGAGAATCAGACCAGTTGCAGTATCAGCTCTTGCTAGCTTTCTCCTTAAAACAGAAAAGGCCAGATATGTTCTGAGTTTTATTTTGCTGCCCTTCCCTGAAGCCCAGAGCAGTGGATGGATGCTGGAGATAGTCCTGAGGGGGTGTTCTGTGATGCTACAGAGAATCCATTTTCTTGGACAGCTTGCTGGCAAGTGCTGCTCAGATCACCGGGATGAATGCGATGGACAGATTTCAGATCAGAAGAAAATTTTGCACAGGTTGTATCAGCATGAACCTTGGTGGTTTTTTTTCCTGCCTTCCCATGGATCACCTGCTGGCTGATTTGGGGATACCTAACCTCACCAGTTTGCTACAAGTGCAGAAGCTGTGAAAGTTGGTGGCATCTCAGTCTCTCTTGTGCTCTGTTTATCGCACATAACTGTTAATCTCTATAGGATTTAAATGCATTAGTGTAACCCAAATGCACAAAGTTCATAGCCCGTGGTGTTGACAAGATATGCGTGAATGTTGTGAAGAAGTCCAGGGAGTGGGACTTAGAGGAAACTAGGTTGGAATGCTCTGAGAGTGCTGCAGGGATGCTACGATGCACCCAGTGCACAACACCCCCGCCACTGCAAAAGCTGTGTAGGGGATGGCTTTCCCTGTCCTGCGAGGGTTACAAATGGCTCCACAATGCTCTCAGGAGACTACCAGCCCCAAACATTTTCGTTTGTAATATATTTGGGAGAAAGAGTTTAACAACTGGATATTATTACAAATCTTTTGCTTTCATTTCATGGATCCAGTGACAAAAGGCAGACTACTTCAAGCACCTTTGTCTGGGTGTCTGCTCTCCAGTCCAGAGCCATAGCTGGTGAAATGCTTATGCTTGTACTTGAACTGATATCCCTGCTAAACATTCCTTGACTTTTTTCCTAAAGGAAAGAAACTTCAGCTTATCTTCTTGACACAGTAATCTTTCCCCCATAATTTCAGTAGGTAATAATTTACGCCTCGTGCTTGCTGCTAGTCTCATCATTGCTCATGTACCCTCACAGAAGCTATACAATACATCAGAATAAAGCTGTTGGGGTTAGAGGTTTACACTTGCTTTTTGAAGGCTGTGATTCCAAACTTTCAAATAACACAGTATTTATTGCTTTTCCTAGGCTTGTAACAGTGGCTACTAAAACACTCATAGAAAAGAAAATGAAAATAAAAGTATTAAATGGCTTCCATGTCTGATCTTTTTTACCTGGCAAACTTGGGTATCATGTACTTCATTCTACCCACCAAAATACTCAACTTTAAATCATTTTGCTTAGATTGTGATGTTGCAGGGTGTAAATAAACCTTAAATTATTGCAGCTGTGCCCTGATTTCTTAATAACAGTGCTTTTTCACAGAACTAAATATATGGATTTCTGGACTTCAGTCCAACACAACCACTGCTTTTATCAAAACATACATAAGTATATTTACATCGGAATTGATTGAAGCTTTTCGTTTACTTTCTTTAATTTGACTTGGCAACATACATCCAAATGTAGATTGGAGTCTTTGCTGATTCTGTTCCCAGTGTGTTGACTGCTACCTTAACATACTTCTCCTGATCTGAGGAAAATATTACAGAATAACCAGCCTACAGTAACATATTCTTACATACAGAGGGTGATCAGCATAGATTGTGCAGATGTCACATTTAATGAAAGTATATGAATTTATACAACTATCACTGCACTCATCAAGTATCATTCTGGGACTGCTGAACTGCAAATGGTCTTACAAAGTGATCTGTGAACTTCAGCATGCCTTGTACACTACCAGAAATGTTAGGAATAGACAAAGGGTGTCTGTGCCAAAATGCCTCTACTTTTCTTTTTTGGCATCATCAGTGGTTAACATACTCCCAAGTTTAAAAGTTGACAGTATAAAGATACAGTGGTTGTCAGCATCTGATAGACAGTGGGGTACATGAATTAGATTTTCTTCATGACTTACAAAATAATATACACTGTACTGCACAAATATTATTTTAGTTCTAATATAAACATGTAAAGAGCCTTCACAAAGATTTACAGTTTAATGCAGGGTACTGTGCTTACCAAGATGTGTGTTCATCATCTTCGCACAGTATTTGCACATGGCTTCCAAGTCGTTTAGTTGTCCTTGTAGGAATGAAATCTGGGCCTCCAATTCCTCCTCCTGCAATTAAGAGGTAATTAGCATTAAAACCCACCTTTTAATGATACACAGTAAAATTGGCAAGATAACCCTTGACATGCATAGATACTATTTTTCCTACTCCTTTTTGAGAAAATTTGGAAATAAAGAGAATCACCTTCAATCTGTATTAATTAAGAGAGTTTTAAATTCTCTTGTAATTTCATAGAAATAGGGTTTGGTTTTAATGTTTCAGTGTTTATTAATACTATCCTGTTACCTTCTAAAGAGTCTAATAAAAATTTGCCTATACTCATCCAAGAAAGGTTAACAATTCATATTTCTTTTACAGACTAGCTACTTAGTTTTGCTTGTGCAAACACAGTACCACAATAATGCCTGAAAATACTCACCAAATGATAAAAATTCCCATTTCTGGCAGAATAATTTCCAATTCCTGTGAAAAACTCAGATTTTTTTTTTTTTTTTTTAATGCCAAGGCATGTATTTAATGAGACCTAATGCCATACCTTAAGGATGCATTACTGCCATATATTTTGGTGTATTTATTTGTGCTCTATCTGTATAAAGCCCCTACACTTCTGTGCCCAGCCAACTACATTTGCACACAATGTCTGAGATAACATTTAGGTGAAAATTATTCTCAACTCATACACTATGAAGCATTTACTTTAAATTATCAAGTTATTTTTAATAAATATGCATCAAGTGTAACTTAAAAATTAATTTTAGAAAAGATTCATGATTTTAAGGCCATTATTATCTAGCCCCTGTCCTGTCTAAGCAATGGGAACAACCTCAGCTAAGACATTCTCTTTGAACTCCTTTCTTTGGCAGTTTACCAATGTATCCAATCTTAACTTCAAAGACTACACTGCAGAGAAAGTTCACCATTCCTTCAGAAAAAATTCCTTCAAAGTTCAGTCACATGCAATATTAAACTTTTTTTTTGTTTATTTAAGTATGTGGTTGAATTCAAGCAGATAAAGGCAAAGTAACTTTTTAGCCTGCTGGTCTTCTCAGAAGTTTTGCAATTTTATCATATTCTTGTTTGATGGAGATTGCTGAACATTAGAGTCTGAATTACCTTTCAAATGAAAAAAATTCCAAAACTGATCAGCAAGAATAAATACAATGATTCAATCTTGATTTAATTGTACCAGTGATCTTAATCTCCATCACAAACTGAGTAAGAGCCAAGCAAAGGAAACCTTGCACTAATATATCATATGTTCAAAAAAACCAACTGATAAATTAAGAGAAATATAACAGTATCATTTTGCAAGATCTAGCAATATCACTTTCTCTCTATTCACTTTTTCCTCACACAATCTACAAACATTAAACATATTTTTTCTTTGTTATTTCCTTATATTAATAAACCCTCACCTCATCTTATTCAACCTTATAGTTTGACTCCTTAAGCCTCAAAGGCATTGATTTTATACTGCCAATTTATATTTGCTGAAAGTGTAACCTCATTCAAAGTCTGCAGTTCTGTCACAGCCTACACAAGCGTATCTGCATTGATATTTCTATTCAAACAACATCCCTGCAGAAGACCTTTTCCTAGTACATACAGCTGTAATTGCAAGAAATAATCTACCATAAATTTTAAACTGCCATTGCACCGCAGGTGCAGCTGTAAGATAGGGAAAGGCAACAATATTTGCGTATTTTACTATAAAATAGCATAATCAAATACTAAGACCATTAGTCAGTAATTGAAACCCAGTTTATCTTGTACAAGTGCATAAGAAAATCTGACTTCTGATAATAAATATTTCCATGTTTCCCACACTATTTTTTTCTTATTCATGGATCAAAACTGCAGTAAATTGATTTAAAAATGCTTTTGGACAGTTCTATCCACTTGAGCAGGTTCTGAAACTAATGTTTTCAACTGTACAAATGCACCTCTTCATCTGGCACGTGAGACCAGTGCTGAGTAAACTACATCCACCGCTCTTTCAGCTTGTAAGGATCCAGCATGGGGAGCAGAAACGTTCTGCAGACCCAGCACTCACAAAGGAGGGTACCGTGGCCAGGAATTTACAGGCAGGGCAAGAGGTTTCCTGCCAAGTGAGTAATCTTCCACAAGGCTGAGTGAAGGCACTTGGAGCTCCTGACTTACCTGGCACCCTCAGGAAGGGCACCAAGGAGCGCTGCCAGCGGGATGTGCAAATAAGCAAGACAGTTAACTTGGCACTTGACACACAAGAGACCAGATGTGCTGTTTGCGTAAGAAGACAACACCCAAATGCTGATGACTTGCTACAAGACATGACCCCTGCCCCTGCTGTCACCGGCAGTGCTGTGGCAACCTCTGTGCAGAGGGACCCCTGAGGGTGCCCTTCCCAAAGGCGGGCTTGCTCTGTTGGAGTTGCCGCAGCAGCACCAGGTGAGGAGCTGCAAGGAGAGGCAAGAGTGTTTTGTTGCATCAGGGATGACAAACAGGAGATTGACAGGATCTTCCAAGGAATAACAGCTTATGCGACAGACGGGGAAGGTGCAACCAAGGCAAGATGCAGTGGGAAGAAGCCATGGCACTCTAAGAATGTGAAAACTGGAAGCTTGTGACTTCTGGCAGCAGGAGGGCAGCCCAGGGGTGCTGGGCCCAGGCAGCAGAGAAGTTCCCTCAGAAGAAGAATCCAGGTTGGAGACCGTATCAGAGCGCTACCAAGAGAAAGGGATAAGTGCCAGTGAGTGTTTGGTGACTCTCTTCCAGCAGACCCCTCAGCTAGGGAGGTTTGTTGCTTGCTTAGAGCCTTAATTTGTGGTGTTGCAGAAAGGCCGTTTGGGGTCACCCACATTTCTGACTTTTTTCTGCTTATTCACGCATACACCAGTGACATGGAGATGTGAAACCATTTCAATTCAAAAGTGACTGTAGTGATCTTGGGCAACAGGGAAGGAATCCTGGTGGAGTTCCTCTTTAATCCTATGGCAAAAGGGAAAAAGCCTGGATATCAGTAGATGTATCCAGTAGACCGCATATAGCTACGTATTCGATGGCACTAGCTGGGCTTCACTTGTTTTGCTTGAAAAAAAAGGAAAGACAACTTAGAGAATAGGTCCAGCTGGCACAGAGAGGAAAGAACATCTTTGAGAACAGACTTGCTAATCTAGTGGGGAGGATCTTTTCTGTCACAGAACAGGGATCTATCTAACCCTGTAAGTACATGAGGGAGCAGCACAGTATGCAGAAGGTCCACTTGTCTGAGTAAGGAGCTTCTTAACAATCTAAAATGGGAAAGCATATATGGAGATGGAAATGGTGGAAATGGTGAGTACATACCTGGAAACAATGACAGGAAACAAAGGACAAGTACACAATCATTGTTTGGGCACAGGAACAAAAGTAGGAAGGACAAAACCCAGCTGGAGCTAAAATTAATGGGGGACATTGAAGTATAACAAGAAGGAATTTTACAAGTACAAGAGCAGCAAAAGGAGTTTCAAAGTAAATTTAGGTCTACTGCTTACTAGGGAAGATAAGATAATGATAGCTGATACAGAAAAAGCTTCAGCACTCAATACCACTTCTGCTTTTTACTTTTTAGGCAAAGTTGGCTCCCAGACCTCTGCATGTACAATTTGGGAAAGAGAGGGATGGCTAAGAGTTGGGAGGCAATAGGTTGGCGAATATGTGAAAAAGCAGTATGTGTTCACATACATGGGGCCACATGGTATACACCCACAGGTGCTGAAAGAGCTGATGATGTGATTGCAACACCACTGGCTATCATCCACGAAAAATCACTGCTACTACATTACATCCTTGATGACTGATGAAAGGTTAATGTTACATCCACATTAAAGTGAGAAGGAGGATCTAAGAAACCATATGATGGTTGGCCTCACCTTAGTCCTTGGAAAAATCGTGGAGCATGTCCTCTTGGAATTTCCAACATGTAAAGGACAAGACAGTAATCAAGAAAAGTCAACAAGGATTTATCAAGAGCAAGTCATGCTTGACCAACCTGGTTGCCCACTATGATGAAATGGCTGGCCATGCAGATGAAGGGAGAGGAATGAATGTAATGTATTTTTTCTGTAGTTACACTTTAGACACTTATTTTCAAAAGCATCATCATTTATAATATGAGAAAGTATGGGTTGAATGAAAGGATTGTAGGTGGGCTGAAAATTGGCCAGACCCCAAGCTCAGAGTTGAGTCAATGGCTTGATGTCAAGCCGGTGGTTGGAAATGAGCACAGTAACCAGTGGACTGCTATGAAGACACTGTTCAGTATCTTCATCAACAGCCCATATGAGGAGACAGAATGTGTGCTCAGTAGATTTTCAGATGATGCGAAATCGGGAGGTGTGGCTGCTGTGCTGACTGGTAGACCTTCAGTTCAGAAACATCATGAAACACTGGAAGCCCAAGTGAAAGAAACCTTTTTGAGGTTTCTGTTTTAGAAACATCAATGAGTTTGAAAATTCTACACCTGGGGAGAAAAAACCCCCAATGCACCAATACAAGCAAGGAAGGAACTTGCTGTTCTTCAGGCCTGCTGAAAATGATCTGGAGGCTACAGTGGCTATTGAGTTGAATATGAACTAACAAAGTGCTCTCGTCATGAATAATTTAATCAGTGCACTGGGATACATATAGGAGGAATGTGGTCAGCAGATCCAGGAAAGTTATTACACAGCTCTGCTCAGTGCTTGTGAGCCCTCACTTTGAATAATGTTTTGGGCTCCAGTTCAAGAAGGATGTTGAGAAAACTGGAGAGGGTCCAGTGCAGGGCTACTATGATGGTTACAGGTCTAGAGGACAGGCTGAGGGAGGTTCTTGGTGACAAGGAGGCTAAGGGGATCTTCTGAGAACCTGCAACTACACGGAACTACAAAGATAATGTAATCAAACTCTTCCCAGCAGTGGCAGATGATATAGAAGCGACTGTGGCCAAAAAATGCCCCTCAGAAGGTTCAAATTGACCATTAGGAAAATATTCTTCATTGGAAGAGCAGTGCAGCACTGGAAGAGGTTACTCAGAAATGGTAAAGTTTCTGTTCAAAGTCACTGACCTGATCCAATGTTAGTGATTGTCCTGCTTCAGCAGAAGTCACCTCCAATCAACATTTCTAAGACTAATCTTTTCAAAGTATCTTTTTTTAAATTGTTCTGCAAATTATGAATGTTTTAATGTTATGTAAAAATAAGCAGCAAAACCACACAGCCCTTCAGAAAAATGAACATTTTTTTTTCAGTATTCTAAAGTAAAATTCTTAAGCAGTAATAGATGAAAACTGATTTATAGCCAGTATTGTGCAGATGCTCTGGATTTCTTGTCCAGACAGTATTCACTGTGCTTTTCTCTAGGTGCCAACTTTTGTTTTTCACTGTGAAGAGACAGTGAGTACCCTGGATACCATTTTTATTTTGTATACAAATAGCAGTGCTGATTTGATCCCTCTTATGCATGAACAGAGATTTATAAAAACTTTGAACAGACCAAATGTAATTCAAGACAAAAACATTATGGACTATGCTTCTTTGAGAAACTGACCTTTCAGCTTATCTGACACACACAGTAACAGAAACATGTGAACAATGATACAAACTCGTTCAGCCACAGCTCTCAAAGCTTAACCAGCTGACCGCAAAATCAAAATCAATCATTTAAATAACTAACTGAAATAAAAAATCAATGTCAACATACCAAACAACTTGTCCTATAAAGCATAGAAGCTCAAACTTTTCTAATATTGGGAGCTGCATTATGAGGAGGAAAAACAAATCAAGCAGCAAATCAAACAAAGGAACCACTGCATCAGTCAAGGGAGACCGAGATGTGCAAATTTAATGATGCAATCTCACAGAAAAACAACTTAGTAATACTTTCTGCAAATTAAGTCCAGGGTCCTCAAAAAAAACCTTTCCACACCTTCCAGATGATGTAGAACCTTAGACCTTAAACTGAATACAAAAATGAAAAGGAATATTATTTGTGATGCCACACTGATTTACATTTCACTAACAATATAAAGCAGGGTAGTATTTATGTCTCCAGTCAATGCAAAACTCTATTTCAGTACCTCCATATACACATCTCCATCCATTTTCCTTGTTGTGGCAAGACTGAATTTGCAAAAAACTTGACTTACTCATCTTTCTTCTTATCCACATCCAGAACTTTGGTTATATTGTTACATTTCCTTTTTCTTTCGCTGTGAAAGCTAATTCTTTCATGATTAATTATTTGCCATTTCTTCGCTATTTTTTTCTGCAATCTATACAGTTCTGGTGCTCTCCATTTGTCCAAAGCTCAGTCTTCCCTTTTTATTACCTTCCTTTTCATCTGTCTTCTCACCTTTACAAAGACAGCTATGGAAATAAATTTTTTATATCCTTCCTTCTTTCCTGAGCTCATAATGAGATCAGCAATGCCCCTACCATACCCCATTTTTCTTCAAATTTTACTGTTTCAGAAAAACAGCTGTGACTAACTGAAAGTGGTCAGCACCTTCAAGAACAGATTACAGAAAGTTTTACAGTCCTGACATTGTAAACCTATCCTTTTACAGCTCATCACTTTACAAGCTGCAATGAGGCTTGCGGACATGGGTAAGGGCATTGGAATTTAGCATGCTGTACAAGCCAAGGTCTGAAGAAATATAGTTTTGGCAGAAGCCACTCTTTCTCAACCTTGTTTTTATCAGCTTAAACAATTTTTCACCCAGATACATGACTTGTAGCTTAGCACAGAAGTCTAAGGGCTGGAAAACACGAATGCACAAAAGCAGGACTGTAACGTCTTTCTTTCATACTAACATTTAGTTTTCAGTCTTACTGTTCAGGAAATGAAAGAAAAATTGTATTTTTGGCTGTTTTGCTCATGTAGAAACTCAGCGAAAAGTAAACTCTATTGTCAAAGGCTTATAACAATATCTGTCCAAGGACTTCATTCATGAACACTCAGAATGGCAGAACTCCATTCACCCTAAGGCTGAATCCTGAATATGAACTAACTTGGCAGCACCACCAAGCGTTAAGTGCAGTGAAAAGAAACTACCTTCTAAGAAAAGAGTATTTAAGGTATTTATGGCGTTTAAGCAATAATGGTGCAATTAAAAACATAATACAAGAAGCGACAGAACCGTGCTGAGGGAATGGCCCAGTCTTTCTGGTATCGTAGCTGATCCTGGTCAGTGATGGGGTAGGGTAAAGTGCAATGAAAAAAGTAAGTCATGATATAAACACGTAATGGTACTGTCCAGAATACTCTCCCAGGCTACACAGATATGCAGATCAGGGATTCCTTGAACTAGAGGTGGGGGGGTTTTGTAGTTAATAGTTACTTTCCCTGTATTAATTTGCCCAGTCACATTTTCAATTGTTTCAGTATTCATAGTGAGAGCACTAAGGATAAAATCCCCTGAGCCCTTGGCAAATTGGCAGGGCAAATTAAAAAATCATTCTGACTAGGTATTGAAACATTTAGAGGAAAATAATGGGCAAAATGAGATTGAAACAGGGAAATCTTGAAGCTAGGGACTTGCTAAGTATCTTACCAGTACTTAAGGACTTATTCATAAAATATACACAGAGTATACCTCTTAGATACTGGTAGCATTTTACATGTCAAGCAAGATTCAGATGCAATGCATAAATTGCTTCCTCATTTCATTTTATGCAAATTTCCCTGGAGTAAAAAGCAGTGGTTACTGTTCCCATTTTGTGAGAATGTATTCAGTTTTCAGTTCTCAATCTAACAATTAAATACAAGATTTAACCTTTTAATCTTGAACCCAGACAGCTGAATGTTGGTTGACCCCCCCATTCATTTTTTTATGATCTATGCACAGAATAGTCTCTAGCACACGCTGGCATTTAAACCATAAACCAATGTTTTGAAACAATGAATTACACATAGTGGAATTAAACCAAAATGTTAATATATTTAATTTACTAATTTAACTTATCTGTTATGTAACTGTATCACTCATAGGTCCTCATCAGGGCCAAGACCTCACTCTGTTGGGTGCCGTACAAACAAAAAAGAAAAAACGCCTCTTTTCTCTAAAGGACTTTACAGTGTAAGCCAAGAGAGAACAGATGGCTACAGGCACACATATTGGGAGGACACAGAAACAATATGGCTGTATTAGTCAGTCTTCTAGATATGGCTTCAGCATGTCAGCAACCAAACTGTTGTCGATGGAAAGGTGGAATTTTTATGAGAGTTTTCATAAGGCATTTGCTTTGCAGATGTTCAGAGAAAGTCTCTCCTACATGGAAGGGGCTATGAAATGATTAGCGGCAAGTTCACCAAGCATATCAGAGTCAGGGATGTTATATATATATTGTCACTTTTACCTTGAGAATTTTGCTACTCGTGAAATGTTTTCAAAAACTACAATTATTTCAGATATTACTATATTTCCCTGGGAGGACACAAAGAAGGTCAGATACTGCCTGTGGGTATTAATTCCCGTAGAAGCAGAGGTTACGTACGGATTTCCTGTGCTGAACCATTACCTGCCAATATTCCTGCATCCCTGTGCTAGCTGAAGTATCCCTATGCTTAATGTATTTCCAAATACACCTTATTCATGTTTTGTGTTCTTCACATCTGCTGGGTTTTTTATTATTATTCTGAATATACTTTCAGCAATGGTAAACATTTTAAGCACAGTATTTTCACACAAATCCTACAAATGTATGTTTTGTTCCTTTGGACTGTATGCACAGCAAACTTGAGTCATGTTTTTATTCTACGCTATTTTAATTCCTGATCATATTTTTGTTTTATACCATTTTAACTCTGACTGCTTCTACAATTCCAGAATGGTAGGAGGCAGCTTAAGTGGGAGCGTCTTTCTTCCCTTTTTACTTTTCTTTAATTTAAACTCTCTCAATTCCACTGTGCAGTGGTAGTAGGCATAGCTGCTCAGAGTAGCAAGTAAGACTTTATACTTCCTGATAGTTATATACTTATTTCAGTGCTTTCCTAGATCAGTATCCTTGGAGTGCAAACAGGCTTTCTGTCAGATTAATAAAGGAAATGGTGGCATAGTTACCCACATTAGAGGAGGACGAGGGGAATACAAAACCCACAGAAGCATATTTTTCTTTTTCTCTCTTTTCTCCTCTGCCTTGATTATTACTTTGATCTCCTGCTTTCCAGCATGGAAATTTTGCACACTGGTAGTAGTGGATGTCTCAAAACCCATCAGGGGAAATAAGAGCATGCACAAAAGAATTAGGTTAGAAGTAATCCTAGAAGTCTAGGTTCAAAATGCAGTGCTGTCGAAGTGAAAACATTTCAGGCATGATGCAAACTCTTCTGCTCAAAGAAGTAAATTCAGAAGAATTACCTATTTTAAAACCTGAAAGAGAACTGAAATTGCACAAGCTTTAGTGAAGATATGTCTGTGACAACCCTCTGGAAGGAGTGGGGCAATGAAACAGAGGAAAATAAGAAAATAAAATGAAGGATGAAAGGGAAGGTTAACAAAATATTCATAGTGACTCCCAGGAGCCAAGCTAAATCAGGTTATGCACCGATGCTGCAAACAAATATTAAATTGTTTGGTTCAGAGGGCTCTGATTGAAAACAAGTATCAAAAACAAGAAAAGAATTTTATAATACAGATAAAAATGTTCAACTAGGACGAGACCAAGACAAATTTGCCAAAAATCTGAAGTGCCAGCAGGCATTCACCTGCAAAGGCACATTTTTTTGGGCATTAGTACAATCCTGACTTTCTCTGTGTGGTTTCAGTAGCAACACAGAAAAGGATGGCACTGCACAATGCCTTCCCAAGCTGTGCACATGTAAACAGAACCAACAGATTATTGGTAAAAGGATTCAATGAATAAATAAAAATTTCAGCCTTTCTGCACTTAACACCCCTCCCTTCTCAAAACAGCGAACCAAACCTAACAAAACTGAAAGACTTGTAACTCAGACTCAGAATAGCCAATGACGGAGGAACAATCTCTTCCAACATTCACATTTCTAACACTCCGGAGTTAGCATTGTTCAAGGAGACCTACACTTTTTAAATGCAAGAAAAATTGTGTTTTTCTTACTCTTTTAAAATTTGAAAATGGGTTAAAAATATATACATCCGTATTTTAATGTATTATGTATCTGTAGCTGTTCTGAAATATAAGAAATAGGAATTCATGGTCAGCTATTTCTCCTCTTCTTCCAAACTAGAATAACTCTCTGTCCCTTTTCCTTGCCTAATATTATAATCAATATTTAGTTTTAATCTCTACTAAGATTGGTGACTTTGAGGCAAAATCTCTGTTGAATTGTGTTGATGCATCATTATCTATTTATTTGATTTATTGTCTTTTAAAACAAAGCTAAAATATTTACATATGGTGACATTTGGAAGAAAGTGAAAGATGGAGCCTCAGAGTATCTCCCTAGCCCCCTGACAGATCCATTTAATTTCAATTAAAAACCTGAAAATAGCTGAAACTCTGGCTCACAGCTTCTAAGCACTAGGTCCTGCTGTTGAATTTCCATGTTAAGCAGTTCCAAGTCAATTTGCCAGTGTTGCGCTGTTGGAGTCAGCTTAGTACGCCACATCCCACCTTGCCTGGAGATGGCAGTGGCAAAGGACCACGGGCTTGGACATTTTCCAAAGCAGCTCCCACTGTTGAACCTATTACTGGAACAGCTTCCAGGTGCACCAGCCTCACTGTTGCAGAGCTAGAAACCAGCAACTGTGCTACTGGAGCACCAGCAGGGCTTGTTTTCATCTAACATGGGTGTTCTTAAAAATACTCCACTCTTATGCTCAGATAATCTCTCCTTAGCAGGAAGATAAAGAACAATAAATATGAACAATGGAGGAAGCTCTTGCCTAGAGACAAAGTAGCGATGGGAAGAAACCTTTTTCAAGTAGACGCAAGACATGCGAGATGTATCTGCCTGCTGCTGCACAAGTCCACCTGCTGGCACTGCACTATGGGACTGCTGAGATGCTTTAAAAACAAAAACCTTAAAAAGCTGGAAGATATACAGAATGCAAAAAATTGTGCATAGCTGATTGTGGATGGGTACGCACTGAGCAACTGAGAAAATCAGTAGTATTTCACATGGTAAGGGAACAGATAAGAACAGAAAGAGCTGGAGGGCAAGAGAAATTATCCCTTTGAACAGAAATGCTGATAAAAGACTTCTCTCAGTGCTGCCGCTGACATTGTTGACTTAATCACCTTGGAATATTTCTTCACAAATAATAAAACTGAGCTATTAATGTAGATGGTATGACTGTCTTTACTTTGGAAATAGCTGTAAATAAACACATATGCGAAAGAGAATCCCATTTCCTCCATTATGTTTCAGTTCACATCTGACACTTTCTGCCTGTCTGGTACACAACACTGCTGACTGTTAAGACTGCAAAGTCCACTGTGGCAAATGTAAAAGAAATTAGAGTGGGGAAAAACACCCACCATTTTATGATCTTTGAGCTCTCCGAAACACTGCGGGAAGTATTGAATGCATAGGAACATGGATATGGCATGATTAATGTACAGATACTCTGCAGTGAAAAAGTTCATGCTCCATGCTTCAATATTATATTACTAAAGTATTTGGCTGAATGTTACTGAAATGGTTGATTAGGTGTGATGTACTTATGTAATTATGCTCCTTAATTATGCTACCTGAATAAGCAATTTAATATACGCACAGTTCAACATGCACACAGTCCTTTAGGGACGACTCTCAAAGTATATCCTTTGTTAAAATCATATTCAGTTAGATATTTTTTTAAGCATCAGTTGCAAAGAAGTTTCACTAACCTCTGTTCAGGCTGGATGTATCTGACCTCTGATATGATGTCTAACACGACTGAGGGTGCAGACCAGGGCAGGATCTCTATTATTTAGGGGTTTTAGAATCTCTAATTATATTGTTCAAAGTTAAAGGAGGGTAAAACTTAAGTATAGTGATTATGAAGAGAGGGTAAATACACACTATTTACACTACAAGAACAGAAGCACAAGTTTTGTTGGTTTTATAGGAAACGCTTTGATTTAACCAAACAGACAAAAATAAGAATCAAGCTATTAAACACATACCCACAATTTATTTCAGTGGGAAAAAAAGTCTTCCAAACACAGAAACTCTTTCTGCTCAAAACCCACCCCCAACTAAAACAATAGCCTGATTTACAGACAGGCTTCTCATCCATGTCCATGTTTTTGTTGAGAGTTCAGTGCAGGTCTCTCAGCTCTTCACAGAAATAGAAAGTAATTTTGTGGTGTTATCTTAAAAGAGAGGATGAAGGGAAGAGATTTCCACCGAAAAGGAAAAAAGGGTAGCTCAAACCACTAACACAGATCCTCAGATACATTTTGCCACTGGGATGCTGAATCTTTAGCTTAATGATTAATAAATGTAACAAGGATGCACAAAGCAAGTCCTGTACCTGCTGCTGGTAACATGACTGATGTGAAGGGTCACACTTCTTGGTTCCTAAGTCACTTTGATCCTTCCATAAACATTACTGATAGCCTCCTTCGTTCATTATTTTGGTATTTTTTAAATTCTCCCTGACAGCTTTAAAGGGCTGCCCAGTAATTTTGAAAGTTTACTGCCTTCCTTCAAATTATATCGTTCTAATTTGCTTCTGTGCAGAAGCTACTGGCAAACATAATTCAGCAACACCTATCTGAATCTCTCGTACCAGAAAAAGACAACAGTTTACATTGACATTTTTAAAATCTTCCAAATGGCCCCACAGATCTGTTCTCTATACATGTTTATTGCTCATAATATGACAGAAAAAGCACTGCAGAGCCACTTGGGTTTTTATTCATCTTTTTTTCTAAGCAATTAACTTCCTGTTTTTATCACAGTACAGTTTCTTTTCCCTGAAATGAATCACTCCAAAAAAGATAAGGAGCATTAGGATTCAAAGCTGCCACTCATGCATACAGCTGCCGTTTTACTAAATGATAGGAAACTTGAAAGTATAAAAAAAAAGTTAAAAGGCAGCTTATTTTTCCTTGTCCTGTTTTCAGCTCTTTCATTTGAGTTACAGGATTTTGTGGGAGCCTGAGGAAGGCAACGGAGAAAAGAACCACACTTCCAAAATATTACAGAGGTTTTCTACGAACTCTGTTCACATGGCCCGGCAGCATCTCAGATTTAATATTCATCTATTCCTTAAATTAGACAAGCACTGAAGTAATAAATAAATTGCATTTTTCAGCTGTCTGAATTGGCCTATCGCATCAGAATAAGGAAGACAAATGCCCTCCCTCCAGTATTAACTGCAGTTAAATGTTAAGGCACTGAATTTGTTAAAATTAATGGCACTGAGAACAATCATCGTGTCTTTAATAAACTTTAGGCCTAACAAATCCAACATAATGATCAAGGAATTGGCTGTTGTACACAGATGCGAACTTAGTCTGGGTACATTCTATGATGTTTAACTAAAAAAGGATATTTCATCATAGCATTTGTATTTCCAAATAAATGAAATTGATAAGTATGGATTGACAAGTATGTTGCTTAAAAATTTTTAAAGAGATTTTAAAAGTAATAGCCAAGTCAAAGGCATATGGGAATAAAAAAAGTCGTCAAAATGTGTACCATGCACTTAAAAGACATGCTTTTCTTCAAAGGAATTTTTACATGCATGATTTTTTTTGGCATGGTCATCTACTATCTATTTTATCTGCTCTTGGATTTTTGTACACCACTTCTCCTTGAGAACTGTCAAGTTTGCATGCTTAAAATTAGGTTCCTAAATCAGTAGAGCAGATGCCTATTTAATTGAAAATAATGGCACACATTAATTTTCTAACCTGTAGGGGTACTCATAACTAACTTCAAATCAGACAGACTCGCTATGTAAATCACAGACAGTAACAGTTGCTTGTACCTGCTCGTGGGGACAATAGCATATGTTGTCAAATGTGATTTAATTAAAGTGTCTGTGCAATCAAAACCAGCATGATGCATGACACTTTTGTTCAGGATTTTTTTGCTATGAAATAAGGATTCTGATTGACTGTGTTTGTAAATTATTTTAGTAAAGAAAATAAACTGCTCCAGATTTTCCTTAGGAATGTTTCCTTCTTGGGAATTTTTTCAATAACATATTTTCCAAATGGATGATTTGATTTTTCTTAACTTGAAACCTTTTATGTAAAATTTTACTTATTGAAATACACAGTTTCTCCAAATCAAAACTTTCTTGTCACTCAAAATCATCTTTCTCCTATGTTTTTTCTTAATGGAAGTTTTAAAAATATTTATATTGTTTGACTCAAAGTTCCCTCCCTGGCACATCCCTATGGCTGCAAGCAATTTACAGAATATTCTGCCAGAAACTGAGACCAGCCAACCATATTTGCCAGAATCAAAGTCTGAGCAGCTTTGCTATTATTTGCCAAAAAGAGGGGTAGACTGTCCTTAACGGTTGCTGAAGACATAAATGAAACATAATGAGAAATAAACGGACCACAAATGCACCCAATTTCCCAACTCTGACGAGAAGGAGAGGGCAGTAGGCGGCTGTGAAATTTTCTAGGACTTTATTCCAGCAAGACTGACCCAGCCAGAAGATAACAGGCACTGTAGTGCATCATATATTTAAAGTTCCCATTCTTGAGTATGGGAAGACAGCTCCAGAAACTGCAACCTAAATTATTCCTGTCAGAAAGCTGCAAACTGTATAAAGGGGTAGGGAACCATCTCACGGCTAAGCACAAACCAGACTTTCAAACACATTTGGTGGGCATCACGTTAACACACAGCTGAACGCCACTCAGTGGTAACGTGAAAAACATCAGGCTGCCGTGGGCTGCCAAAACACGATGTGATATTGTGCATTCAGCCCTGAGGCTGTAGATTCACTTCCTTAACTGAATAAAACAGGGGACATCTGTTTCTGACAGCAGCAGTGAAAAAGTCATTCCATTGATCTTTGCATCTAAGAGGAAAAAAAAAAGACCTAGGACGCTAAATATAACGCAAATGTTAACTACCTTAAGAACTCCTTAATATGAGAAACGGACACATCCTATTCCTGGAGGCAACGAATGAATCTAAGTATAATTTCTGAACACAACTCTCCGAAAGAATTCCAGCTTGTTGAACTGGCTTTAGGAAAGAAAGAATTTAGATGAGTCCCATTCCTTTATCCTGTTACAGAATCCCTGAATAGTGGAGGTTGGAAGGGACCTCTGAAACTCATCACATCCAACCCCCTGCTCAAGCAGTTCCACCTACAGCAGGCTTCCCAGGACCATGTCCAGGTGGCTTTTAAATATCTCCAAGGAGGGTGACTCCATAACCACCTTGGGCAACCTGTGCCAGTGCTCAGTCACCCTCCCAGTGAAAGTGTTTCCTGATATCCAGACAGAGCCTTCTGCATTTCCATCTGTGCCCAATGCCTTTGGTCCTGTCACGGGGCACCACTGGAAAGACCCTGGCTCCATCCTCTTTGCACCCTCCCTTCAGGTACTTATACATATTGATGAGATTCCCCTGAGACTTCTCCAGGCTGAACAGTCCCAGCTCTCTCAGCCTTTCCTCATAGAAGAGATACTCCAATCCCTCTGTCATCTTTGTGGCCCTTCCTTGGACTCTCTGTCTTGCACTAGGGACCCCATAACTGGGCACAGACTCCAGGTGTGGCCTGTGATGATGACATTCCTGTTCATCCCATGACAACATTACAGTAACATCCTCTGGTCTGTGAAGATCACTTTTTAAACTCCATGTTGAAGAACATATTCTTATGTATGTATTCCATTTCTGCTTTGCTTGGGAAGACTATTAATTAGAAGAACAAAGATGAAGGGGCAATGAATTCTCTTTCATCCATTACACCAAGAATGACTGATTTTAAAACCACCTTTTTATAAAGTGATTGATAAATGGCCATGTTCCAAGAAAGGTAATTTCCTCAATACTTAACAACATAACCTGTGTAATTATTAGAGTAAAAACACAAAAAAGTTCAGTTCCATAAATGGAGATGTGAATCCATTATGTTTTCAAGCCTTCTTTTGCCTCCAGAAAGCAGCTGTAAATGAAGTAACTGTAAGGCTGCAGAATTCTGAGGCACCTCTTTTGGGACATCAGGATGAATTCTTTGGGATTTGCTTCTTTATTTGAAAATGAGGTATCATGAAACTTACAGGAAAACAAAACCCAAACATCGTCTTGAGCAACAGAGAACAGATTTAAACAAACCTTTTCCTCTTGGAGCTGCTACAAATTCTTTCTTCCTATATTAAAGGTCAGTCAAAAACTGAACATAAGGAAATAGATTTTGGTAGGCTGAAACCTTTTCTAGCTGTTTAGTCATGAAATGCTACAATATAAACTATATATCCCAGTTCAAAGAATTCTTTTGAAAATTTAAGTTCTGCTTAGTTTATCACAATTACCAATCTATGGAAAATTATTATAAGGACTAGAGATCTGTTCCAATGCATACTTCTTTGTCCAAAATCCCTGAAAAAAAATCAATAAAATATCATGAACTTCGGAAATTACTTACCTGTAAAACATGCTAATCATCAATGGATCTTAATTGAGTATGAATATTGTAATGGCAAATTCTTCTATGTCTCCTAATAGAGAACTAAGGAGTAATTAGTCTTAAACTCGACTAGTGCAAAAAACCCCAAGTTCTGGCCTGCACAAAAGTTGCAAATAGAAGCTGGATTTAGATTTTGTTAAACCATATAAAAACTCAATATTGGTATATTTATTTTTCTTCAACTCATGAGAACATGCAGGGCTATTAAAGTGTTGTTTTAGCTTTAAATTCAAATCAATATGTCTTAAATGGACACAAACCAAAATTATAGCTTCTTGCTGACTAACCAAAAACCAGAGCTTTTCTTTAGACAACATTAAAGCGCATGGAACAAAAACTGAATGAAGTTGTGCAAATTGTGCATTTCACTAGAACTTTTTAAATATCAAATTGAAAATTGGAAAGACAAAAATGCTGAGATGTTCAGATTAGATTTCTGCAAAGTGTTAAGCTCTGAACATCTGAAAAATGCTGTAATATAGAAATATTGCTATTACAATTCCTACTTATTGAAATCAATACGAAGTTATATGAGGCTACATTTGTGAAAATGGAGAAACCCACTATGCCTTCAACTTACAAAAATACAGCTTTTTCCATCTACTATGTAAATGGTTTCTAATCAGCAGAAAGACAATGGGAAACATATATAAAGTAAGTAAGAATCCTCCTGCTCCATGGCATATGAGGTTTATCAAAGTAGTGCTCCTAAAATATCTTAAATAGAATGAGAATTCCTTTGGAACACACCCATGAGAAGAGCCAATTTTCTTGGATGAGAACAATCTTTTAAAATAAGTTTCTTGTGGCCAAATGGAAGGTCAGAGCTGTGCAAGAAATAGAACTGTGACTGCAGACAACAGATGCTACAGACACGGGGAAAACTCTGATGTATTAAGGAATTTCAGGGACAACAGATGGACGTGTTTGGATCTGCTGAGCATTTGTGCTTCCCACCGAACTGTTTATTAACTTCATGACTACACCAAAAGTCTATCAAAGCAAATAAACTTACAGGACGTCACTTTCTCAGAGGCAACAGGCGCTCTCAGTTTCATTTCAGGTAATATTATGGGATGGAATCCATAATGGCGATGTTACTCAACTGCTTTTGCCATTAATGTGTGCTTAGGGAAACATTTTCAAGTGCAAGTGCTTAATGAATGGGAGAAATGATTACCTCCAACAAGTAATGCAGTGTGACATTAAAGTAGCTTAAAAAGTTAAAGAACCCACCGATTCTTTTCTGCTCATAGTTTTGCTTTGGGAACGGGAGCGGGAGATTGTACTGAAAAAGGAATCCTTTTTTGATGCAGACAAAGGTGGAGATCCTGTAAATTCACGTCCTCCAGACAAGCTCTCTATGCTTGGAGATGAACTGATGTTTTTTGAATTTTGGCCTGTAAAGCAAGTATAAAGTAACAAAAATTTAATCAATGGGCAGTTTCTTTTCCCTGTAAATTCTTCCTTAACTGACATTCACCGAGTTTCACAGATAACACAGAATGAAATGTTGAAGTGTGTCAGCATGCACTGTGAGACTGAAGGAGTATTCTGACATACACATAACTTAATTTTTGTATGACACAAAAAAAAAATCTTAGTGTATATATAGATATATACACAAACACACACTATCTAGCATACACATATGTTAAAAATGTATCTATCTATATCTATATATAGATAGATCTCCACAGACTGAGGATCTTCTCTTCCCTGTGTGGCATTGTGAGCAAAAGTGCCATCTAATAACAATAAAAAAAATCTCATCTCATCAAAACTGCAAAGGAAATCCTTTTTCTCTCAATAAATAAACTATAAAACTTGGCAAAGAAATCTAAGAACAAGAGTGTCAGATCCAAGAATGGGTTGGGCACTGACTGTCTAGATGACATTATCTAGACTTACAACAGGAAAAAGTAAATTAAGTTCGTGAAAGAATGAATTGAAGTTTGAATCACTTCAAATTTTAAGGCCATCTCCACCTAACAGGTATTTCGATGAAGTTTACTCAATAGTTACTTATCGTCATTTCATGCAGCTTTTCAAAAGAACCTAGTGTCGTCCACTGTCATAGCAAAGCCATCGGGGTAGGTGCTTGGGCTGTTTCACCATGACACTGTGTGCCGTCAGGCAGTCTTTGATAAGGACCAATCTTCCGGTTGAGGCTCACAAAGCATTTTGAAACATTGAACTTAAAATTTTACTTCCATTAGCTCCAGAAGAAAAAAAACCCACAATTAATATGTCAGATTTCATCTACTTTCATTAAGAAAATGTTGCATCAGGACAGATGCTAGTTTTAAAAAACCTTTCCATTCTGTGTATGAGGAAGACAATCCAGAGTGACCCAATGCAATTCTAGAATTTTCCATTCTTAAAAGAAGTCAAACAGCACTTAAAACTAAAGCCCAAGGATTCTTCCTTTTTCTTGTTTTGTCAGCTATTCTGATTAGTCTGTTCATGTTTTTCCTTTTTCCTTTCCTTTCCTTTTGGTGTGCTTTTCATGCTACCATCTATAGCATCAAGAATGCTCCCCTGAAATGAAATCTTTCAGATGTCACAGGTGCAGCTGCATCTCCTTTGCAAGGCTGTGATCGAACTTGAAACCACCTTTCATATGAAAGCCATATATTGCACAGATCTTACAGTGTATTTAGTATTTTGTCATTATGGATGCACTACCAATTCTGAAAATGCAAAACTAACTCCTTTTCCAGGATAGGTTAGTCTCCCCTTCATTATGAACTGTGGTCTTCTCCCATGATCCAGATTTATAAAGAAATAAAAGAAAACTAAAAGATAAAGAAATGAAAGAAAATAGAGGCAGAAAAGGCTGCAGAAAACACAGAAAGAAATTCAGATTTAGATAAGAAACAAGACCAGGTCTGCTGAGATCAAACATTTTAAACAAAAGGAAAAGACCAGCAAAACCTACTCATACAGAAACAACTTAAATCCGTCATTTAAGATCTAGCATGGTAACTGCCCTCGAAGTGGTGTGGAAGTCAGCCGTGCCATGCTCGGCCACCTGCCGCGTGGAGACAAAGCCCGAGCTAAGTTCTCCACGGTGTTTGACTTATGCAGCACATACTGCACAGCCACAGCCACACGGAACCAGCAGTTCACATAAGGGAATAAATACAGATGTATTTAAAACATCCTCTTAGTAAGAATACTGCTAAACGCAAAGAGATTCAAATGGCAAAGAATAAAATATCACACGTGACAAAACAGACCAAAATGGACAAAACACAAGGAAGGATCTGGGGTTTATATTCTCAATGTTTTCTGGAAGAAAACTGGCATATAAACTGCTTCCCACCTTCTCATTCCTTCTCTGCTGCCTTACTTTGCCCATGTCTCCCATGACCCTCCTGCATTTTGTACCCTGCTTCTCATACTCGCATGGACCTTCCTCTGTCTGCCTCCTCCTCCCCTTCAGACCCCTCCACATTGCCTCTTCTGCTTCTGCAACTTTCTTATTCTAACTTTCTCCTTCATACATTCTTTTCTTCCCACCAACTTCATTCAACAGCATTTTTCTGTTTCTTCCCAGCCCTTCTCTAGTCACTCACCACCTACCACTTAGTCTGAACAGCTTCCTTAAAGTGCAGGAGATGCAGGTTGTAAATCTCACTTAACTTCGGCCAACACATTTTATAGAGAAATGGAATACGCACTCATCAGGTGAATATGAATCTCCAATTCCATAAATAATTCTAGAGGTGGAAAAGGAGAAAACAGTGCACGGCAAACAGCAGACATAACCCAGATGCAGATGCAAGGAAGTTTTCAGAACTTTTCTAATTTTAGGATAAAATCATGTCACTTGGCAACACCATAATCCTTCCAGTTGCCTTTATGTAAGAAGGAGATTGTTTATGCATTTCATAGTGGCAATTTTATGATGGAAGTGTGGTTTTACAGTAGGCAAACTTAAAAATAATTTTGGAACAGATGAAATTACATATTTTAGCAAATAAATCATTTATAAAAGAAACTCACACAGCTAAGCGAGAGCAGCCAATATAAATGGTAAACATAAAAAAATCTATTTGGTGGACAAAGTGCAATGAAAAATATTTTATTATGCATAAATCAGACTAAATGGGCTCTCTTTCCCATCCTAGTAATAAGAAGATATCTTCCACACAGGATCAAGATTAAAAAAAAAAGATCCAAAAAAGTTAAACCAGGAGTAATGAATGTTTTTCACACAGTCTTCCACTGCATGGCCTGTGCTTAACTCACTTTACTTGCAAATACGATTATGTGGTAAAATTACACAGAGAATATTGAGAGGGGGACATTTGAAGTATATTTGAGGGACCTGTGCACATGAAATAATAGAGCTTGGTAAAATGATGGAAAAATGATTTGTTAGGATTTTTTTTCCCCTATATTCTGTCTTTCAGCTCTAAGGAAAAAAGGTCCAAATATGATGGGAAATTAAAAAGACAGAGAACTATCCTTATGGCCACTAGTTTGCTTACCAAAAAAGATTGCAACAGAACTCTTACCCTCCAAGCAGAATCAAAATGTATAGCGATGTAATAAACTACAGCTAATAACTAATCAAACTCATGTCCTTCTTTTGCACTTTGATCGGCAACCAGAGAACATCACTGAGCCAAAAACTCTCATTTTCCTCTGCTCATTCTATCAATCTCGGATAAATAAATTATGCCTCCTTAGAAGATGATTATAGAAATGTAATCTCTGACCATCTAAGCGTATACCAGAAGGTCCTAAAGCCTATATGAAACAGGCTGAAGAAACCCCAAGCATGGAAACAAACAAACAAAAAAATGCTTGAAAGGCACATGGAACAAATAGCTAAGGATTCCTGGCACAAGCAATAGTCAGAACACACGAGTGCGTAGGATGTCTCAGAAATACATACGTGAACACTAAAATGCGTAAATAGTTCACAGTATTGATGCACAGGATTTCATGCACTATAAATACATCCCCTCCTGAGACAAGAAGGAGCAGCACTGCCTCCATGTGCTGGCTTCTGCCTGCCTCACTTCTTGCCTGTTGCTAAAGATACCGGGGCAGAACCCAGGGTTACAAACGCTCTGCCTCAAAACCATCTGGAAAATACATGGAGGTGGTAGTGGGAAAAGGAACTGACCTGTTGGTATTGCTGTCAGGGCAGAGGGTAAAGACATTCCATGTCTTGAAGAGAAGAAGGAAAGTTCAGATGTAATGTGATCTATAATACGGACTCACAGTAAAGATGAGTCTTTACTCCACCCCTCTTCTCCACAAGAGGGGTGGAGAAGACTTAAGAGTGAAAGAAAAGTAAACTTCAGGTCTTCCTAAGTTTGTATTGAGTTATAGTGGAGATAACTATGAACTTTGGAGGTCTCTACCAAAATCTATAAAAAAAAAATCAGAGGAAGAGGCACAAAAGGCATACAAAACTGATGGCTCATTCTATTTGGCCCCTGAAGAGGAAAACAATAGCTTTCATAGTTAAAAGGAGAGCAAGGACAAAGATACCACAAAGAACAGGAGTACGGCACGATCTATAATTCAAACCCACTCAGATCGGCTCATCTTTTACTCTGTATTTGCCACAGTCAGGATGTAGAGCATTAAAATTTGCAGAAAGAATGGTAACGAGTTTTATAAAACTTTTAAACTTCGGATAAATCAGTTTTCCTTTTCCCCTACACTGAAACTGGAACAAAGTGCTTCCAGCCCTTCTAGAAGGCACTCGGAGCAGCTCACCACACAGAGCCACACGCCGGCTCCTCCGGGGCTGAGGCA
>NW_010230489.1:0-237 GCF_000690775.1 Eurypyga helias
TGTGATTGCTCTCGAGCTCCAGCTCAGGTTTTTGCTGCTGGGATACTTGGATTTCTGCTGGAATACTGTGAAAGCTGGTGGATTACTGGGATCATTTCTGGCATCCTGGGATTGCAACAAGGATACTAGGAGTGTTGCAGGGAAACTGTGATCGCTGCTAGGATATTGGAATTGCTGTTGGGATACTGGCAGTGCTGCTGGGATACTGAGGTCCCTGCTGGGATGCTGGGGTCCCAG
>NW_010230489.1:328-797 GCF_000690775.1 Eurypyga helias
ACTGCGCAGATATTCTGATTGCTACTTGGATACTGGGAGATTTACGGGTGTACTAAGATTGTTGCTGGGATACTGGGTGGGCTGTTGGCATAGTGGGAGTTTTGCTGGGATAGGGAGATTGCTGATGGGATATTGCAATCTCTCCCTGTGAATTGGGAGTGCTGCTAGGATCCTGGGATCGCTCCTGGGATACCGACATTGCTGCTGGGACACTGGGAACACTTCTGGGATCCTCGTGTTGCAGCTGGATCCTGGGAGCTCTGCTGGGATTCTGAGTGCTGCTGGGATACTGGGTGTGTTGTTGGCATAATGGGAGTCCTGCTGGGATACTGAGATTGCTGCTGGGATAGTGGGAGCACGGCTGGGAAAATGCGATGGCTGCAGGGGCACTGCACTCTATTTCTGGATGCGGAGTGCTGCTGGGACACTGCCATTGCTGAAGGGATACTGTGAAAGCTGGTGGATTACT
>NW_010230490.1:0-653 GCF_000690775.1 Eurypyga helias
CTCTCCCTCGGTCCGAGCCCCGTTGGCACCCATCGGGGCGCGCAGCTCTGCTGCCTTGGGCCACCCGTGCCCTCCCGCCGAGAGCTCCAGGTGGCTGAAGGAACGTGCCAATCCCCGGATTTAACCAGGCCTCTGACGCACGCCGACTCCCCGACTCTCCCTGCGAGCCCATCCCTTCCCGGCCCCGTGCCTCAGTTTCCCCAGTGATGACGGAACTGAGATCGACTGATTAACAGAGGGAAAAAAAACCCCGGCAGCTCTTTGCACGCAAACGGTCTGTTATTTAAAGCACGTGATGGAGCCACGCACGCGCGAGACGGCGCACTGCCAGCACACGCTTCCCACCACGCGCTCCTTCTCCGTGGAAACGGGCTGAGCCTTCCGCTTCAGAGGCCCCAAGAGCAGTCACTGCGTGTTGGTACCTTTAACAGGCTCCCGTTTGGGAGAGGAGGAAACCCAAACCACACACCAAACGGCTTTTGGATGCCAAATCCTCCCCTATCCGATGGAGCGTGTTTGCTGCCACAGCGTTCCCAGTTGTTCTTCCCTCCCGTCCTGCTAGGGTGGCACCTCCACGGGACACGAGGCTCCCAGGTTTTCCGAAGAAGCCTCCGGCCAGGTCACTGCTGTCACGCGGCCATCAGCGGGCGGGC
>NW_010230490.1:706-2167 GCF_000690775.1 Eurypyga helias
GGGCTCTGTTAGAGACAGGAGAGACGGGCGAAATGAGCCCCACGGGCCGTGTTTGGGAGAGGAGCACGAAGCCCGGCCGGTGACACAAAACGAAGCGCTGGGCCATCCCGCGGCAACACGCGACCCCGCTCAGGCGATGCCGCTGTAACCGGATCCCTCCGATTCCTTGGAAGCTTTTAAGGAATACAGGCCCAGGCTGGAGAGCAGAGCGCGTCACCTTCCTCTCAGCCGGCCAAGGGGGCCTCGCCGAAGGACATCTCGGGCGGCAGCGACCAACGCGTCCCTGCCACCGTGGAAGGGACAGGCGTTGGCACCAGCCGGCTGGTGACACCCCTGTGAGCGTCCCAAGGCGAGACAGGAACAGGCGACCCTCTCCAGAGGGCTGAGAAAGAGGCTTCGGCTGCTCTCCAGCACCCAGTGGCCTTCGGGACGCGCAAGGGCACTGCAAGGCACAGCTTAGTCGCGCGCGTGCGGTGGGCGTAGCGAGAACCCAGCTATCTCCAGGCATCTCGGCCAACCCCGCGCCCTTAAAACACTTGGATGTTCCTTATCAGGACGTGGGGAGGATTAAAATGCCAAGGAGGCAGCAGGTTATAAACCCATGGCGGCTGGAACACCGCCTTTGCGGAGAAAAGCAATGCGAGAGCGAGGACGGATCAAAAGGGCCATTAAAGGCGTGAGAAAACGGTGCTGCCATATAAGGAGCTAATGAAGTCAGCAGCTCCCCAGTTCGGAGGAGAAAAATAGGGCGGGAGAATCAGGAAACATCCTTGGGGGTCCACACCAACAGCCAGAGACCTCGAGGAGGGAACGTCAAGAAAGGGAAAGGCGCAGACAAGGCTCGAAAAGGCAAGTTTGTACCCCTCCCAGGCGGCGTGTTACCCAAGCGGCGGAGCTCGCTGCCACGTGGCGCCGGCACCGCTCGCCAAACGGTTAAACCAGCAAGGATTAGGTACGGGGCAAGGACGGCGACCAGAGCGGTACCGGCTCAAACCATAAATTCCTACGCTCGGCTCTGGCTTAGCACGCCCGCAGCAGCGCTGCCGGAGGCGGGGAAGGGACGGGGACATCGCCCACCGACACCGCCCGGGGACCCGCGTGGGTTAGAGCCGCGTTGCTCTCCCCACGCAACGATTATCCGCCCCGCTGTCCGGTGCGCGTCCGTCCTGCAGGTCACCCGGATGAGCGCCCTCGGATGTCGCCACCAATGCTTGGAGCTTTTCCATCTGTAGGCCAGCCTGAATTACTGACCTAATTTTACGGCTTACCCACTGCGTCTCACGCAACACATCATTTTCTCCAAGAAGGAATCGGGCCTCGCTTGTTGCCCAGACAGAGGGTATCGGCTTGCCACCGCCTCCGACGCGCCGCCCGGCTTTGGATCCCGAGCAACACCGCGTGACGGGGTTTGTGTTCGTGAAGCTATCGATTTGGGTTCTCTCCTCTTGGCGGGTCAGCGCC
>NW_010230490.1:2181-3362 GCF_000690775.1 Eurypyga helias
ACTCTCTCTTCCCTCCGACCGACGGGCACGCCCGGCACAAAATAAACACGGAGCCGACCGCCGGTGGAGCTCGTGTTTCGCCCAACGCCACCTTGGTACCAAAAGCAACCTGACGGCGTTGGGAGCGACGCCCACGCGCGTGGGGGCGGTTATCGCTCCTTCACCTCAGAGAAGGGCAGCTGGAAAGGCGGCGGTTTCCCTTTTTCTGGAGGGGGAGCGGAGGTTTCTATCGCTCGCTTGTTTTTTGGCACTGGAATTTCAGGGTTTGTTTAGCTTGGAAACCTCATGGATTCAGTTCTAGGAACTCCAAAGCAGAGGGTGGTAAAAGTTCAGAGCTCACAAGCTCATTCTGACTTGTTTGTCCTAAACTGCCAAAGAAAAGTAATTCCGAGTCCCACGGGGTGTGCCAACCTGAAAAACACGGGAACATCCCAAACAGCCCGCTTCTCGGGCCACCGCTCCTCCATGCCAGCGAAGGCCGCAGATGAGCACGAGGCCTATCTGCAAACCAACACATCCCTAACGAGAGAACAGCCATTAACATCCCTGCCCGCGACGGTTTACGGCAAGTACAGACGAGGCTTGAGGCGCTGGAGCTGCCGTACGCTGCACGCCGACCTTCCCCAGCTCTGCGCCGCAGGGTGGGAAACCCGTCCCCGTTGCCTCATGCTTACCCTCCGCTATGGTTTTTCCCGGGAAAAAAGGCATCGCTACGCTCCAAATCACCGCAGTCGCCAGACTGGCTGCGAGACTGCTGCGTAGCCGGGCAGGGCCCTCTCCGCCCGCCAGCCGGAGGCATTCACGCAACGCCGGTGCCAGCGTTCTCGTTAAGGGAGGCTAACGAATAGCGTGCGCCCCGTGTGCGCTAACGAAGCGCGCCTCAGGGTGACGTGCGACCCAGGAGAGCCCAGCACCGCGTGCTTGTCATTACCTTTTGCAACACAAGAGAAGGAATTGCACGCGGTAGGGAAGCGTTTTCCTCCTTCCCGGCGCGCCAGCACCAGGCTTTGAGGAACCAAGAACACTGCAGCGCCTCGCGGGGAGCGAATTCCCAGAAAAAATTAAAATACATAGTTCAAGGGGATGCTGATCTTCACCAACACGTTGCAGCGCTCCCTCCCACGTGAGCCCACTGCCCTCGCTCGCGCGGAATGAGGAGCAACGTACGACCGCACGTAGGG
>NW_010230490.1:3391-5211 GCF_000690775.1 Eurypyga helias
CGGTTCTCCCCACCCCTTCGGCCTGTTGGGTTTTCAGGTGCCACGCATCGGCGCAACGGCGACAGCCGCATTGTGCGCTTTCTGCCTACGCAGCAGTTCCAGAGCACGCAACTCGGGAAAGGGGTTTGGGGAAAGGGAGAGGGAGCTCTCCTTTGGTAACGTTTTAATGGCGCGGCTCGCTCTCCTGTGTGACCGCAGGGAAGGGAAAAAAACCACCAGGGTTTGAAAACGGTAACGTTTTCAGCGCCGAAAAGGGTCAAATTCAGTCTTCTCACAAGATACAGAGCTTAGGGTAAAAGCTACCACAGGCAAGGAAAAAATCCCACGAGGCTTTCTCCTCTGGAGTCAGAGAGAGGAGAGTTCACCCATCTCTTGTTCCAGTCTCTACACCTGCTAACGGGGATAGCAGCACGGGAAAGGGAGAGGGGAGAGAAGGGTATGAAAAGCAAAAAAAGTGTCTGTTTTTGCACCGGCCAGCAGCCCCAGGTGGCACCGCTCCCCGCGCAGCGCCCAGCCTCTGCAAATACAGCTCAGGGTTTCGCACACGCGTGACACGGCGAGGACTGGCAAACACAGCTTCCTTTGAAAACAAGGATGACTAATCCAACAGCAGCTTTTCCCTTAGTCTTTTTTTTTTTTTTTTTTTTAAGGCCACAAGGCAGAGCTTTTTCCAGAAGCCTTTGCTTTTGTGAAACAGTAAGCTGGTGGGAAGGGGAAAGCCCTGGGACCTACTGGTGCTGTCCAGACAGGAGTAACCGCAGAAACGCTGTGGGATTCTGTGGCCCGTGTACGAGACGCTTACACAACCAGAGCGCCGTGCCTGACGCTCCCCGGCAAGGCCAGCTCCGACTGCCCAGAGATCGCTGCCTGCTTACCATGCTTACAAAGAAGGAATCTGCTGCGGAGAGGCGTTGCACAAACAATCCTCTATTTCCCTGGGAAGGCAAAAAAAAAGGGAAAAAATAATAAGGCCGATGATGGGGTTTACCCGTAATACTGCAACATCCCCCTGCACCACCTGGGTTAGGGGAGGGATGCGCCGGGAAAAAAGGCGGCGCGCAGGGTTCTGCGATGGAAGCGAAGCATCTGCATCCGCTCGGCGGGCCCAGTCCCCCCAGCAAGGTCATTCCGGCTGGCGGGGAGACGCGGGAGCGCTGGCACCGGCTCGCGGGGAGACGCGGGAGCGCTGGCGGCCTGCTCGGATGCAAAGCTGCGGTCAAAGCGTCGGCGAGCCAGCGCTGCGGGAGGTCGCTCGGGGACTACGAAAAGGTAATGAATTAAGAACTAATCTATAAGCAGATGTTTACTGACAAGCAGGCAAGGCCACGGCTTGGCTCCGGCGAGCTGCACGGTCGGCACGAAGCAGGCAAAGCACAGCCCAGTTCCCAGGGAAACGCATCTACGGAGAGAGCCACCCAGGTCACGGCTTTTAGCCAGCCCCGTTCACCGGCACCCCCCCGACTCCCCCACCAGCCCTGAACCCCACCACGTTCTGTCATTTTTTCAAGCACTCAGGCAGATTTGCCACCAAAGTGATTTTTGGTGGTGGCAGCGTTAAAATACTTACCCACCTCACAGACAAGGGCTGTGAAATCTTAAATTTGTGAGTGTTTGCAAATGGTTTTTTAAGCCTTCCAAGGAAGGTGCTGCAGGATTGTAAATCCTTCCCGTTACTAATAAAACGGAGCTATTGTTCCAGCACTAATCAAGGCTTGTCTCCAGCTGGGCAATTTTAAAACGCAATTCAAAACACACACACACACACAAAAAAAAACCACGATCGTGAGGAAACGTCAACCCTACCAAGAGAAAAAAAAAAA